>NW_026695210.1:194382-349301 GCF_021218885.2 Marmota monax | reverse complement strand
GGTAGTCTTTTGATGGTTTCTTCTATTTCCTCAATTGATATTAGTCTGTTTAGGTTGTCTATATCCTCCTGACTCAATCTGGGCAGATCATATGACTTAAGAAATTTATCTATGCCTTCACTATCTTCTAATTTATTGGAGTATAAGGATTCAAAATAATTTTTGATTATCTTCTGTATTTCTGAAGTGTCTGTTGTGATATTGCCTCTTTCATCCCGTATGTTAGTAATTTGAGTTCTCTCTCTTCTTCTCTTCGCTAGCATGGCTAAGGGTCTGTCGATTTTGTTTATTTTTTCAAAGAACCAACTTTTAGTTTTGTCAATTTTTTCAATTGTTTCTTTTGTTTTGATTTCATTAATTTCAGCTCTGATTTTAATTATTTCTTGCCTTCTACTTCTTTTGCTGTTGTTTTGCTCTTCTTTTTCTAGGATTTTGAGATGAAGTATGAGATCATTTATTTGTTGGTTTTTTCTTTTTTTAAGGAATGAACTCCAAGAAAAACTATGGATAACAGGAACATACCTCAATATTGTAAAAGCAATCTATGCTAAGCCTCAGGCTAGCATCATTCTGAATGGAGAAAAATTGAAGGCATTCCCTCTAAAATCTGGAACAAGACAGGGATGCCCTCTCTCACCACTTCTGTTCAACATAGTTCTCGAAACACTGGCCAGAGCAATTAGACAGACGAAAGAAATTAAAGGCATCAAAATAGGAAAAGAAGAACTTAAATTATCACTATTTGCAGATGACATGATTCTATACCTAGCAGACCCAAAAGGGTCTACAAAGAAACTATTAGAGCTAATAAATGAATTCAGCAAAGTGGCAGGATATAAAATCAACATGCATAAATCAAAGGCATTCCTGTATATCAGCGACAAATCCTCTGAAATGGAAATGAGGACAACCACTCCATTCACAATATCTTCAAAAAAATAAAATACTTGGGAATCAACCTAACAAAAGAGGTGAAAGACTTATACAATGAAAACTACAGAACCCTAAAGAGAGAAATAGAAGAAGATCTTAGAAGATGGAAAAATATACCCTGTTCATGGATAGGCAGAACTAACATCATCAAAATGGCGATATTACCAAAAGTTCTCTATAGGTTTAATGCAATGCCAATCAAAATCCCAACGGCATTTCTTGTAGAAATAGAGAAAGCAATCATGAAATTCATATGGAAAAACAAAAGACCCAGAATAGCAAAAACAATGCTAAGCAGGAAGTGTGAATCAGGCGGTATAGCGATACCAGACTTCAAACTATACTACAGAGCAATAGTAACAAAAACAGCATGGTACTGGTACCAAAACAGGCGGGTGGACCAATGGTACAGAATAGAGGACACAGAAACCAATCCACAAAACTACAACTACCTTATATTTGATAAAGGGGCTAAAAGCATGCAATGGAGGAAGGATAGCATCTTCAACAAATGGTGCTGGGAAAACTGGAAATCCATATGCAACAAAATGAAACTGAATCCCTTTCTCTCGCCATGCACAAAAGTTAATTCAAAATGGATCAAGGAGCTTGATATCAAATCAGAGACACGCCGTCTGATAGAAGAAAAAGTTGGCTACGATCTACATACTGTGGGGTCGGGCTCCAAATTCCTCAATAGGACACCCATAGCACAAAAGTTAATAACTAGAATCAACAAATGGGACTTACTCAAACTAAAAAGTTTTTTCTCAGCAAAAGATACAATAAGAGAGGTAAATAGAGAGCCTACATCCTGGGAACAAATCTTTACTCCTCACACTTCAGATAGAGCCCTAATATCCAGAGTATACAAAGAACTCAAAAAATTAGACAATAAGAGAACAAACAACCCAATCAACAAATGGGCCAAGGACCTGAACAGACACTTCTCAGAGGAGGACATACAATCAATCAACAAGTACATGAAAAAATGCTCACCATCTCTAGCAGTCAGAGAAATGCAAATCAAAACCATCCTAAGATACCATCTCACTCCAGTTAGATTGGCAGCCATTATGAAGTCAAACAACAACAAGTGCTGACGAGGATGTGGGGAAAAGGGTACACTTGTACATTGCTGGTGGGACTGCAAATTGGTGCGGCCAATTTGGAAAGCAGTATGGAGATTTCTTGGAAAGCTGGGAATGGAGCCACCATTTGACCCAGCTATTCCCCTTCTCGGTCTATTCCCTAAAGACCTAAAAAGAGCATGCTACAGGGACACTGCTACATCGATGTTCATAGCAGCACAATTCACAATAGCTAGACTGTGGAACCAACCTAGATGCCCTTCAATGGATGAATGGATAAAAAAAAATGTGGCATTTATACACAATGGAGTATTACTCTGCATTAAAAAATGACAAAATCATAGAATTTAAGGGAAATGGATGGCATTAGAGCAGATTATGCTAAGTGAAGCTAGCCAATCCCTAAAAAACAAATGCCAAATGTCTTCTTTGATATAAGGAGAGTAACTAAGAACAGAGTAGGGTCGAAGAGCATGAGAAGAAGATTAACATTAAACAGGGATGAGAGGTGGGAGGGAAAGGGAGAGAGAAGGGAAAATGCATGGAAATGGAAGGAGACCCTCAGAGTTATACAAAAGTACATACAAGAGGAAGTGAGGGGAAGGGGAAAAATAATATAAGGGGGACAAACGAATGTCAGTAGAGGGAGCAGAGAGAGAAGAGGGGAGGGGAGGGGAGGGGAGGGGAGGGGGGATAGTAGAGGATAGGAAAGGCAGCAGAATACAACAGACACTAGTATGGCAATATGTAAATCAATGGATGTGTAACTGATGTGATTCTGCAATCTGTATATGGGGTAAAAATGGGAGCTCATGACCCACTTGAATCAAATTGTGAAATATGATATATCAAGAACTATGTAATGTTTTGAACAGCCAACAATAAAAAATTTAAAAAAAAATAAAGATTTGGGAATAGAGGAATCAGGGAGAAATCTCATTTATTTTATAATTTGCTCTACCTCTGTTCTACTGCCTCAGCCACTGCCAGGGGCTTCTTTGTGGAAACTAGAAAAAGTGTCTCTTTTTTTTTTTAGACCCATGGCCTGGAAAGTACACATATAACAAATTAGGAAAAACAAGCATAGCTTTGTGAGTGCAGTGCTGTCTAGATCTCAGTGCTCATTTATCTCCATGACTGGGCATCTTAATGCAGTGAACAACATGAACAATTGTACACAATGGCTCTGCAGACCAATAGATGCACGGTGAGAGGGAAGAGTGAAGTTGGAGAGTGAAGAAGATTCAAATGTTATGCACTGTCCAGAGGTAATCACAGGAAAGAAAAAAGGAAACTATTTTGGAGAAGCAAAAGGTGGAGGTGATTTAATAACAGTTTTAAACTTGATATCCAAAGGACTATTCCCAAATATACAATGTACTTTCTTGTATCTATATTTGTGTCCCACTTGAAGCATCATTTCTGGTTATGGTCCTTATACATGCTCTAGGGCTCTGTTCTAGACTTAGCTCTCTAAAAGTGCTTCCATGACCTCTGTAGCTCATGAAGATCCCTCCCTCCCTCTTTCCACTGAACTCTGACCATAGCACACTTAAGGATCTCTCCCACTCTCAGTGCTTAGCTTGGATGATGTCCTCCTTTCTGAAAGCTTTTGTCCCTTCTCTTGTGCCCCCTCTGTTCTTATAGGAATTTATTACACTTATGTGTTTACAAATCAGTCTACTGTTGGATTCTGTGCTCTCCAAGGCTAGGAACTGACTTTTGTAAAAAATATATCTATCCTTACTAATCAAAAATATCCTAGTCTGGGGGTGTAGCTCAGCAGTGGAGTGCTTGCCTAGTACACTCAAGGATCTGAGTTTCATCCTCAGGACCACAAAACAAAAGCAAAAGCAAAAACAAAATCTTTATCCTTAACTACTATGGAGCTCAACAAATGTTTGCTAAATAGTCATATGGAAAATCTGTGCTCAAAAAGATATATATCTGTTGGAGTGACCAAGAGCCTGGATAGTTTCTTCTTTAGTCCCAAACAATCTTTGTTTTCATTTGGGGAACCTCCAGGAAACTCCCCACAGCAGGATCACTTGTGCCCAGTAAACTTAAAGTCTTTTCCCTGTTCAGACAGCACTTTAACAAATCCTTGCAGTAGAAAGAGCACTGAGCTCCTTGACTGGCTTAAAGTCTTGTTCTGCTACTAAGTAGTCACGTGAGTTTGAACAAATTGACTCACCTCTCTGGCAAATGTTAGTTTCCTAATCTGCAAAATGAAGAAATAGCTTTAAAAGTCTACAGTGTTGTAAAGCAACATGATAAACAATGTGGTAATCGAGCTGAACTATGAAAATATATTAAAATCTATGGTAATACCTAACTCCTAGCTCAGCCGGAAGCAATTTTTCTTTGGCAGTGAAATGTCTACAATATGTTTTATGTGTATGATGGCCAATAAACAGCTGTAGGAAACTTGGGGAAAATATAACTCTCCCTCTTGATCTGTGTAACTTTACTTTTGCTGTTGTTAATGGGCTGCCACCACCTTATGCCTTTCCTGCAGGAAGTTTATTTGTTCATTCATCCATTCTATTTAGGGTTACCAGATTTATCAAATAAAAGTCCAATATGATTCCTTCATATTTGCTCAATCCTTTACAGGTTACAAAGAAGCAGGTCAATTTAAGGGAATGCACTATGGCAGGAATAGCCTTGCTGTCCCCCAACTGGCAGCATTAGTAATACCTGACAGTTCATTAGCAATTCAAACTCTGGGTCCCACCTCAAACCTACTGAATCAGAATCTGCACTTAAATAAGATCCCTGGGCAATCAAGTGTACATTAAAGCATGAGAGGCCCTAGACTGACTGCTAACTGCTTCCCCTATGTGTTCAATAGCTGTCCCTAATCTCTGGAGTAGGGAAGAGAGAGAAGGAGAGTTTCTCCAGATATGAACTCTTCAGTTGGTTCCTGTATCCTGGGGACTACTGAGAGTTCAGAGGTTTTGTAGGGAAGTGTGTAGTAAATAGCAGGTAATATTGAGTTTTCTGTCTGAGCCATGTGCTGAAAGGTAGTCAGAAATCATATCCACAGTGTGAGAGGGCACTATGTCTTTTTTAAAAATATTTTTATAGTAGATGGACACAATACCTTTATTTTATTTTATGTGGTACTGAGGATTGAACTCAGGGCCTCAAATGTGCTAGGCAAGCACTCTACCAACTGAGCTACAACCCCAGCCCTTCCTATGTCTAGGAAGGGCTGGACCCGAGTCAAGCTGTCATCTCTGCCTGGTTGGGATATTTATGCCTGTAAGTACTCTTGAATTCTCTGTTTTAGGCTCCATTTCTGTTATGTTTTGGGTTTGGAATGTCCCCCAAAGGCTCATATGTTGAAGACTTAGTCCCTAAAGCAGCAATGTTCAGAGGTGGGGCATTTTGGAAGTGGCTGGATCTTGAGGGCTCTGACCTTATCATAGTTGAATAGGCTATTAGGAGGTCTGGCTGTGGGGAGCCACTCCAAGTTCACACACCTTTAAGTCCTGATGCACCATGGGGAT
Organism: Marmota monax; assembly: GCF_021218885.2. Taxonomy (NCBI): domain Eukaryota; kingdom Metazoa; phylum Chordata; class Mammalia; order Rodentia; family Sciuridae; genus Marmota; species Marmota monax. The sequence continues at coordinate 343,762 of NW_026695210.1, read as the reverse complement.
CTGAAAGATCATTGTGATCTGGTACATTAGTGCCAGGACTTGTGACTCAGGCTTTTCCCTTGCTCGGATAACAAGGTGTGGCCCTAGGAGTAGGAGGCACCAGATGGGTTGAGCTACACTCACCTGTTCCTTTGTAATCCTATCCCTTTGCCCTTTTTGGGATAGAATCTCCATGGAACCTCCCCTTGTGTGTTTCTATATATAGAATAAAGAATTCTGGTGGCTCTCTCTTTCCAAGGACCCTTAAGGTTGCAGAATTGTCTCCGGTTTATTGAAAAGGCAATTCTGTGTGGTTGTGTGCTTTGTTTGTTGTTTTCTAGAGTTATTGGAATAGTCAGATTTTGTGAACCCAGCATTAGGTCACCAGCAAGCATACATGGCAATATCTGGCCCCATTGGAGGAAGTATGTCCTTGGGGATATGCCTTTAAAGGGTGTATTTTTAAAAAAATATTTTGTAGTAGGTAGATACAATACCTTTATTTTATTTTGTCCTTGGATCCTACCTTTCTTTCCATTCTTTTTTTTAAGAGAGAGAGAGAATTTTTTTAATATTTATTTATTTTTTTTAGTTCTCGGCGGACACAACATCTTTGTTTGTATGTGGTGCTGAGGATCAAACCCGGGCCGCACGCATGCCAGGCGAGCGCGCTACCGCTTGAGCCACATCCCCAGCCCCCTTTCTTTCCATTCTTGCTAGTCACTATGAGCTGAGAAGCCTCTTCTGCCACAGGCTCCCACCACCATGATGTTCTACCTTTCCTCAGGCCCAAAGCAATGGAGTCATCCAACCATGGATTGAAATCTCTGAAACTGTGACCTCAAATAAAAATTTTCTGGGGCTGGTATTGTGGCTCAGCAGTAGAGCGCTCACCTAGCATGGGTGCAATCTGGGTTCAATTCTCAGCACCACATAAAAATAAAGGCATTGTGTTGTGTCTGTCTACAAAAAAGATTCATATTCCCTCTCTCTTTCTTTCTCTCTCTCTCTCTCTCTCTCAAAATTTTCTTCTATGATTATTTTCTCAGGAATTTTGGTGGAGTGACAGAAAGATGAATACCACAATTTTTTTACCCATGAGGCCCTCTTCCTTTTCCTTTCAGATCCTGGATGTATTCTCCAATCAAAGTAAACATCTGTGAAGGCAAGTACTCTAATGTGAAATTAAACACAAGTTTTTCCTCCCCTGGGGTAACTATGTTTTCATTCTGCTTTTTCTTTGCAAATTCCCTTTTAAAGGAATTTAAGTCCTCACCAAACTATTGGAATAGGCATTTGGGGAGGGCCTGGGATGTGCACTCTAAGAATAAGACCAGCTCTACTTCTAGGCTCTCAGTCCCAGCCCTTCCTACACATGTTCTAAACTCTCTCAGCTCACCCAGCTTCTCACACACTTTTCCTGCCTTTACAAATCTGCTTCTTTTTCTGCCTTTCCCCTTCCAATTTGGACTTTGGTGGGCAATGGGTCAGGCTAGACTGAAGATGGCTATTCCCCAGAGACCAGTCAGAGATACTAAAGTCAACTGGGGTTCCCATGAAACCTGAATAGGAAGAGATACAGAGAGTAGGCATAGAGTGATGTCTGTGGGTCTTATAAGGGGATCAGGGATTGGGATTCAGAGGTGAGAAAGTTTTTAGGGGAATAATGGAATCCGACATTGTTGACCAGGGATCATGGAATCAGGGAGAGTCATGATGGGGGCTAATTAGCAAGAACCCACGGACTGGACAGAGTTTCTAAGGCCAGAGAAGGGCCAGAAACTGGGATAGATTGAGAGTTATAAGTAAAGTTGATAGCTCCAGAGTGAGGACTAGAGTTCTGTGCTGAACTCCTACCATTTGTTTTATTCATTTTGAGTTATAGAGTTGGAAATTATAGAGTGAGAGTTAAGGATGTGGGCTCTGGATAATTTAATCTCTCTTTTTATTTTTGAGAGAGAGAGAGAGAGAGAGAGAGAGAGAGAGAGAGAGAGAATTTTTTAATATTTATTTTTTAGTTTTCGGTGGACACAACATCTTTGTTTGTATGTGGTGCTGAGGATCGAACCTGGGCCGCACGCATGCCAGGCGAGCATGCTACTGCTTGAGCCACATCCAGCCCCAGCATTTAATCTCTCTGTGCCTCATCTGAGGCATGCTGGGATGTTCCAGCAAGACAATGCATATCACGTGCTTAGCATGGCCCTGACACGTAGCACACCTTGCATAAATGCTGTGTTATTACATTAGTCTTCAAACCCTATGCTTCCTTCCTGGTACTCATCCCATTCCTTTCTGATCATTGGGATATGTTTCCTCTGCTTGGAAAACCCTTCCCCATTAAGTCTTTTTCATCTTTCAGGCTTTGGTGAGGACATCAGATTTCAGGATTCTCTTCCTAGATCCCCTTAGACATGGGTAAGGTGCACCCCTCCTTTGAGCTCCTATGGCACTTCATTTCAATGTCATGTTTCATAGTTGTTCATTTCCTTGTCTGTGTCTCCCATTAGACACCCAGCCCCATGTGTTTGGGAGTTGCATCAATTATTTTCCACTGCTGTATCAGCTATGCAGACATACAGCAGAAATTTATTAAATGTTTGTTAATGAAATTAATAAATGGTGAGAGACTTTAATTTAGATGTCTTGGGGGAGCCATAACTAGACAGGATTCCTCTGTTAAAGCCCATACATTAAGTTTGTTGTCTGCTTCCTGTGTTCTGTTTGGGCCACAGTAGTATTGGAAGGAATAGCTTTCAATTTGAGGGTGTCATATATATTCTCTAAGCTGCTATGGCAACCACCATCTTTCCCAATCTAGTTTGTGTCATACTGCCTGGAGGCTAGTAAACAAAGAATAACCCAATATTCTTCAAAGCCTTCTGCATGTGTGCTCTTGCTTATGGCATGTGAATATGTTTTATGTCATGCAAGATGCTACTTTCCTGATTATTCATAAACTCTTCTCTTAAATTTCTTTTATTTTAATAGATCTCTCAGTCTCTTTGTGATCAAAATGGCAGTATCCATGAGCAGAACTATGCAACCAGAATGGAAGCTTGAAGGCTGCAAAGGGCCTAAAGTGGTGGGCTAAGAAGGGACAAGATGGACAATAGTTCCTTCTTTCCTCCTTCAAAACTCTGATTACATGGGGAATGACCTGAGAACATTCTCAGAAATTATCACTCATTTCCTAGCTACTAGCAGACATTCTACACATTGCTGTAAAACTTGCAGGTAGAAGAGTTCACCTGGGAAAAATTCATTTTGTGTGTGAAAAGTGGATTGGGCAACTTAGAGCAAGTGGGAATGAGACCTAGGGAGATGGTCAGCTGATTTCAACATGGGAAAAGTGGCCACATATTTTTATTGCAGCATTGGGGCACTGGGATTAGGGCTAGAGAGTCTTCCCTCATTAGACAATTGGAAAAAAATCACATTGTAGCTTGGGGAGCCCTTATTTCTCACCCCATTACCAAATGGCAATTTAGAGTCACATTGTTGCTTCATGATCTCTGGGTAGGGTTTTGCTAAGTCTGTGAATTTGCCAGATTTAGCAGCTAAAAATATAGGATGCCTAGTTAAATTTGAATTTCAGATAAACAGTAGTGTTTTTAAAGTGTATATTCAAAATACTACATCCTGTAATTTATCTGGCAATGTTATTCCCAGGTCATTAACATTTGGGGCACTATGTTGTTAGTTTGCTTAATAAGGTAAAATGTCTGAGAAGCCTTCTGCTACTGGGGCACCCTTAGCAACTAGAGTTAGCTCATGTCCCCCAGCACTGCTGGAAATTCTAAAAGACCAGCAGACCCCTAATGAGCTGAACTGAACTCTTTTTTTTTTTTTTTTCCGGTATGTGTGTGTGTGTGGGGGGGGGGCGGTAGTCACAGGGATGAAGTGCTGCTTTAAATGAGTCCCTGCTGATGGATGTATAAAGATGGTACTGAATGGAGTACCTGGTCTTTTAGCAGTCTCAGTCCCCCACTTCTCTTTTCTCCCTTTTGTAACCCTACTGCTTTATTCTACTCTAAACATCTTTTCCCAACAACCAACCTGAATCCATCAAGGTTCTTAAAACTTTCAGCTTAAAGTCAATTTATTCAGATAAATGGAAACTGTAGGATTCAAAGGAAGCCACTACATGGGGAATATGTAATAGAAGAAAAAGCAAACGTGTCTTGCTTAAAGGCCCCACGCTTATTCACATGGAAACAAAGACTGCAAAAGTGGGACTCTGAGAGGACCACCAGGGCCTCACTCAGCTATTTAAATAAGAGGAAAGGTGCAGATTCAAGTGAATAACAAATGGAACCAGAAATAGCACCAGTGTTTGACAAAAGCAGCTTTTTTACCAGTGAGCTGAAAGGAAGGGCTCTTTGTTTTCCTGCAGATGTCTTGTGGGCTCTTGTAAGGAAGTTTTCCTACTTGTTCTTTGGACTTGAACTGGGAGGGCTTATTGCTAAGTGACCTACCTTATCTTATCCTGCTCACAGTATAAAAGGACAAATTGTCCCTCTTGAAACTGAGGCCACTGGAATGAACACAATTGACTCTCAGTGGCTGTTTTAGTCAGCTTTTTTAGCAGCTGTGACCAAAAAACCTGACAAGAACAGTTAGAGAAGGAATCATTTATTTAGGGGCTCATAGTTTCAGAGGTCTCAGTCCATATATGGCTGACTGTTGAGAGCCACAGCCGAAGGGGCCCCAGCAAACCTTCAGACTGCCAGCTGATGATTGGTTCACAGCGCCCCCCCCCAAAAAAAAAAAGTTATAAGGCCTTTACTATTATGTTATGTATTGTGTGCACACTTGTGTTTTATGTTGTATGTTTGTATGTACGTATGTCCATATATCATATATGATGAGCGCTCATGAAAAAATGGATCCAAATATTTTTTTTTTTATTCACGTGATTCAAATGGTTTAATTTAAATTGGGTAAACAACTGTTGAGGATTGTTTTAATATGTGAGCAAAAAAGGAGGTTAACAGATCTGTTTGTTTACTTTCATCTTTCCTTTTCATTATATTTAATAATTCTCTTCAAGATAATGTAAATTGTTAAGAAAATTGTTTTCTTTTAGTGCCTTCTGGAATGTTACATAATTATTCTTTAGCCATTATTGCCAGAATTCCTATCTTCAGCCCAGTGCTGGTGAAGACAAAGATAAAACCAATCTACAGCTTCTGCAATAGACATCACTGAACTGCTTGCAGAACTTGCCTGGACTATGTATCACTTGTATGCATTGTGAACTCACCCGTATGCATTGTGAACTATTTGTTGGTGCAGCGACTTGTGGTAGTGTTGGGGTATTTTTGCTGATGATGTCATTGGTGGTACAATTTTTCCAAAAGGAGCCGTCAATTGGCTTGGTGTATCTTCCTCTCTTCTGCTTGTCATGATCGTTCAGCTAAAATTTGGGGGCCAACAGAGGTGAGGCAAAGAACCTCACACACCCCCCCCCCGCTGGTACAGAGACCTCACCTGTATATTGGACCCGTAGTCAGTGATGGGTAAGATCCAACTGCAATGGTACCAACCTAAGACAGGAGGCTGACGCCTTGAGGTCAGCTCATCCGATAACGGGTAAGGACCATATGTACTATTGGACAACCTAAGGCAGGCACAGTCCCTAAGCCACATGCTTGTTGTTTAAACAGAGAGGGGGAGATGTTGAGAGCCACAACCGAAGGGGCCCCAGCAAACTTTCAGACTGCCAGCTGATGATTGGCTCACAGCGGCCCCAGCAACTTCTAGCTGATTGGCTCCTCTGCAGTGATGCTCATTGGGCTGTTTCCCCGCCCTTTCAGACTACGGAGCTGCTCATTGGGGGACTTTTTTTGGCTCCGCCCACATGACCCAGCCAATCGGCCTCAAGAGCAGGAGGAGTGGGGGAGGTTAAGAGGCTTGTGGGAAGGCGGTGGTGGCAGTTGGGCTCTGAAGGTTTTTCCTGAGGAGCTGTGTGGTGTGGTGTGTGGTTCTAAAAATAAAGTTCGTTTCTTTTGACAAGTGGTTCCTGAATTGTGCCCAGCCAGACTGCGGCAGCTGACTCTATTACTTGGGGCCAGAGGTGAGACAGAACATCATGTTAGAAGAATGTGGAAGAGGAAGCAGCTGAAGACATGGCACCAGGAAGCTGAGACAGTGAGTTCCCCTTATCAAGGACAAAATATATACCCTAAAGGCATGTCTCCAAGGATCTACCTCCTCCAGCCACACTCTACCTGCCTATAGTTAATCTATTCAACTGGGTGAATGCACTGATTAGGTTAAATCTCTCATAACTCAATCATTTCACCTCTGAAATTTCTTGCATTGTCTTACACATGAGCTTTTGATGGACACCTCAAATTCAAACCATAACAATGGCCTTAAGTAGTCTTCTTATGATGTTTTGTTCAGGGAGCTATTTAAAAGTCCAGGATACCTAGGTGATTTTATGGACTGATAAATGATGGGGGGTAGGTAGAGATAACTTCTGCCCCTCTGTTCTGTTCCCAAGGAACTATGAAGCCGCTGATGCTGAGACACCATATGCTTTGGATCTGAAATGTCCCCCAAAAGTTCATGTGTTAAAGGCTTGGTCTGCAATGCAACAGTGTTCAGAAATGAGAGGTGATTGGATTATGAGGGCTCTGACCTTATCAGTGGATTAATCCATTGATGAATTCATAGCTGAATGGGTTATTGAGAGATGGTGGAAGCTTTAGGAAGTAAGGCCTAGTTAGAGGGAGCAGGCCCATGGGGGTATGCTATTTGAGGGCTTTATATCATTCTCTGCCCCTTCTTTCCTGTCTCTGCTTCCTGACTATCATGAGGTAAGCATATTTGCTCCACTAAGTGCTCTCTGATGTGATATTCAGTCTTACTTCAGGCCCATAGTGATGGGGCCAAACAACCATGGATTGAAACCTTAGGCTGTGAGCCAAAATAAATCTTTCCTCCTTTAAGTTGACTTTCTCAGGTATTTTGTCATAATGATAGAATGCTGATTAAAGCAAACACTGTGAGGCCACCTGAGGTAGATTTCAGTGATTTTTTTCTAATTTTTTTCATTTTTCCCCAATTTCAGATGATGGGAAGGCTTGTTTCACAAAGTATGATACAGGCAAGGCTTTAAGGAGAGAGGCAGGTAGATCTGAGCCAGACTGCTGGCCAGACTGGGGCTAAAGACTCAACTACATTGTCAGACTAGGACACTGACATGTGGCTAGCTACCCGCAGTTAGGGCTGGAGGAAGTTTGACTGGCATTTGGGCAGTATTATATAAAGCGATTTTCCACAAACAGATGTCAAATCAGGTGTGGTGTCTGAGGCCAACCCTGAATCATCTCCCCCTGAGGCACTTGGCACTGGCTGCCCTTTTCTCTTGGATAGGACAACTCTGGCCTTTGAGGTGTATCTTCCTTGACTTTTAAGAGTGAATCTTTGGGGATGGGGATATAGCTCCATTGGTAGAATGCTCATATACACAAGGTCCTGGGTTCAATCCCCAGCACCACACACACATACACACACACACACACACACACACACACACACTGAACCTTTGACCAAATTGGGGTGCCCAGTACTATATTATTAAGTACATGCATGTGTACTCAACCTCGCCCAGCTAGTGAGAATAAGAGCTAGTGTTGAAAGCCAAGTCTGTTTGACTATACAGCTCAAAATTTACCATGATCCCATCATTTCTCAGCCTTTAGGCTCTCAAATGCTGCCTTCATGATTTTGACCACACCCTGTAATATCTATATTATCATTTCCTTAGTCATTTTGAATTAAAGATGGGGTGGGGTAGAGATAACTTCTTAACCTTTAACTTAACCTTTTATTAAAATGAAAATTAATGTCATTGCTATAAATTGGAATCCAGTATCAAGTACCTTAAATAGGTACTTGATATAATAAGCCTATAACTCTTAATTTAAGTATTCATATGATTATGAATAACAATCACCCCACATGTCCCTGGTGGTTTGCTACCACACCTGGGGCAACATCTTACTCTTCTTCTTCTTTTTTAGTTGTAGATGGACACAATACCTTTATTTTATTTATTTATTTTTATGTGGTGCTAAGGATCGAACCCAGTGCTTCACACATGCTAGACGAGTGATTTACCACTGAGCCACAACCCCAGCCCCAACATCATGCTGTTCTAAGCAGTTTCTCCATCTTTAGGATTATGATGGACCTCAAAGTTGGCTGTGTACTACATGTTTGTGTCCTCCCCACCAAATTCATATGTTGAAGTCCTAATTCCCAATGTGATGGTATTTGGGAAGTGGAACTTTTGGGAGGTAATTAAGTCATGAAAGTAGAGCCCTCACAAATGGGATTAGTGTCTCAATAAGAAGAAACAGAAGAGAGATGATCTGTCTTTCTACCAGAAGAGGTCACCACAGAAAGGTAGCCATTTGTAAGCCAGGAAGAGGACCCTCACTAGGAACCCTGCTCTTGAACTGCCTCACTTCCTGTTTCTGTTGCTTGAATCACCCAGTCTTTGATATTTTTGTTATAGCATTCTGAACTGACCAAGACAAAGGCCATCTAATGAGCCTTCCTCCCCATTCCATCCTAAAATATCCTATGCAGTCTTTCAATTGATATCCTCCTTTCCTAGCCTGAACTTCATATGAGAATGGGGAAAACCTTTTGCTTGTCACCAGAAGCTGCCATCACACATTCTTTGTCCTTTGATATTGACATAAGTATACATCCTTTGAAGATTTTTTTTATTTTACTACTAGTGGAAACCAGATAAAAAGCCACACAGATATCCCCACCTTTGTACTTTTCCCCTGTTTCTCTTTTAACTTATCCCTTGTAGAGAGGACAAAGGAATGCATAGGTGATGTTGGGGTGTTGAAGAGTATATACAGGGTGAAGTTTGATTTATGTTCTTCATTCTGAGGGAAACATAAACCAGGCACAGAGAACTGGACCCAGTAAGGTATCCTTAGTCTTGGGAGCAAAGGGAAAATTCTGAATGTAGATATGTGTTTCTCATGGTCTGACTGCCTTTAAAATAATTTCTAAATCTTTTGAGAATAAGGAGGTGGGAGTGAGGGGGGGCGTGTTAAAAAAACAAAATTGAAACAAAACACCTTAGTAATACATCAAAACATAAGCAATCCTGCTTAGCTGCACCTTGAAAAAAGGTTGTTATTTAATTTTAAAAATGAAATAATGGACCCAGGTATGATGGCAGTGGCCTGTAATTCCAGTAACTTTGGAGGTTGAAGCAGAAGGATCACAAATTTTAGGCCAGCCTCAGCAACTTAGTGAGACTGTTTCAAAATAAAAATAAAAATACAAAAACATATCAAAAAAATCGTGCACCATGATCAAGTAGGATTCATCCCTGGGATGCAAGGCTGGTTCAATATATGAAAATCAATAAATGTAATCCACCACATCAATAGACTTAAAGATAATAACCATATTATCATCTCGATAGATGCAGAAAAAGCATTCGACAAAATACAGCATCCCTTTATGTTCAAAACATTAGAAAAACTAGGGATAACAGGAACATACCTCAACATTGTAAAGCTTAGCATTTATGCTAAGCCTCAGGCTAGCATCATTCTAAATGGAGAAAAATTGAAGGCATTCCCTCTAAAATCTGGAACAAGACAAGGATGCCCTCTCTCACCACTCCTATTCAACATAGCTCTCGAAACACTGGCCATAGCAATAAGACAGACGATAGAAATTAAAGGCATAAAAATTGGAAAAGAAGAACTGAAATTAGCACTGTTTGTGGATGACATGATCCTATACCTAACGGACCCAAAAGGTTCTACCAAAAAACTTCTAGAACTAGTAAATGAATTTAGCAAAGTGGCGGGATATAAAATCAACACTCATAAGTCTAAGGCATTCCTGTATATCAGTGACAAACCCTCTGAAAGGGAAATCAGGACAACCACCCCATTCACAATATCCTCAAAAAAATATTTGGGAATCAACCTAACAAAAGAGGTGAAAGACCTTTACAATGAAAACTACAGAACACTAAAGAGGGAAATAGAAGAAGACCTTAGAAGATGGAAAGATATACCTTGTTCATGGATAGACAGAATTAATATCATTAAAATGGCCACTCTACCAAAAATACTCTATAGGTTTAATGCAATGCCAATCAAAATCCCAATGGCATTCCTTGCAGAAATAGACAAAGCAAACATGAAATTCATCTGGAAAAATAAAAGACCCAGAATAGCGAAAGCAATTCTAAGCAGGAAGAGTGAAACAGGTGGTATAGCGATACCAGACTTCAAACTATACTATAGAGCAATAGTAACAAAAACAGCATGGTACTGGTACCAAAACAGGAGGGTAGACCAATGGTACAGAATAGAGGACACAGAGACCAATCCATAAAATTACAACTACCTTATATTAGACAAAGGTGCTAAAAGCATGCAATGGAGAAAGGATAGCATCTTCAACAAATGGTGCTGGGAGAACTGGAAATCCATATGCAACAAAATGAAATTGAATCCCTTTCTCTCACCATGCACAAAAGTTAACTCAAAATGGATCAAGGAGCTAGGAATCAAACCAGAGACTCTGCATCTAATAGAAGAAAAAGTTGGCCCTAATCTCCATCTTGTGCGGATGGGCTCCAAATTCCTTAATAGGACACCTATAGCACAAGAGTTAAAATCAAGAATCAACAAATGGGACATATTCAAACTAAAAAGTTTTCTCTCAGCAAGAGAAATAATAATTGAGGTAAATAGGGAGCCTACATCCTGGGAACAAATTTTTACCCCTCACACTTCAGATAGAGCTCTAATCTCCAGAGTATACAAAGAACTCAAAAAGTTAAACAACAACAACAACAAAAAAAAAAAACCACAAATAACCCAATCAACAAATGGGCCAAAGATCTAAACAGATACTTCACAGAGGAGGATATACAATCAATCAACAAGTACACAAAAAAATGCTCACCATCTCTAGTAGTCAGAGAAATGCAAATTAAAACTACTCTAAGATACCATCTCATTCCAGTAAGAAAGGCAGCCATTATGAAGTCAAACAATAACAAGTGCTGGCGAGGATGTGGGGAAAAAGGTACACTTGTACATTGCTGGTAGGACTGCAAATTGGTGCAGCCAATTTGGAGGGCAGTATGGAGCTGGGAATGGAACCACCTTTTGACCCAGCTATTCCCCTTCTGGGACTATACCCAAAAGACCTAAAAAGAGCATACTACAGGGACACAGCTACATCAATGTTCATAGCAGCACAATTCACAATAGCTAGACTGTGGAACCAACCTAGATGCCCTTCAACAGAAGAATAAATTTAAAGAATGTGGCATTTATACACAATGGAATATTACTCAGCATTAAAAAATAACAAAATCATGGCATTTGCAGGGAAATGGATGGCATTAGAGCAGATTATGCTAAGTGAAGTTAGCCAATCCCTAAAAACAAATGCCGAATGTCTTCTCTGATATAAGGGAGGTGACTCAAAACAGAGTAGGAAGGAAGAGCATGAGAAGAAGATTACCATGAAATGAGGGAAAGAGGAGGGAGGGAAAGGGAGGGAGAAGGGGAATTGCATGGAAGATGGAAGGAAACACTCATGGGTTCACAAAATACATACACAATGGTGTGAAGGGGAAGGGAAGGGAAAAAAGAGAGAGAGAGATAAGTGTCATTGTAGAATGAGTAGAGAATAGGGAGGGGAGGGGAGGGGAGGGGGATAGGGAGGGCAGCAGAATACAACTGACACTAGGATTGCTGTATGTATACACATGGATGTATAACCAATGTGATCCTGCAATCTGTACATGTGGAAAAATGAGAATTCATATCCTATTTGAATCAAATGTATGATCTGTCAAGATCACTGTATTGTCTTGAGCAACTAATAAAAAAAGAAAAAGAAAAAAAAACAAAATAAAAATAAAAATAGTTGGAGATGTAGATCAGTGGTACAGTGCCCCTGGGTTCAATTCCCAGTACCACAGACCCCCCCTCCCATAATAATAACATTAAAAAACATTATCATAAAGGGAAGAAAAGTATTCTACATGATCTAGCTTTGGATTTTTAAAATTTTTTAGTTGTAGTTGGATACAATACCTTTATTTCACTTATTTATTTGTATGTGGTGCTGAGGATTGAACCCAGGGTCTCGCATGTGTGAGGTGAGTGCTCTACTGCTTAGCCACAACCCCAGCCCCTGGCTTTGGATTTGTTTTTAGAAAAAACTTTTGTAGATGGGCTGGGGTTGTGGCTCAATGGTAGCATACTTGCTTAGCATGTGTGAGGCACTAGGTTCGATTCTCAGCACCACATATAAATAAATTAAATAAAGGTCTATTAACAACTAAAAACATATATAAAACAAATTTTGTAGTTGTAGATGGACAGAATGCCTTTATTTTATTGGTTTATTATTATTTTTATGTGGTGGTAAGGATTGAACCCAGTGCCTCACATGTGTTAGGTAAATGCTCTGCCACTAGCTACAGCCCCAGTCCTGGCTTTGTATCTTAAGGACTCCAATGTCTCAGCTGTAGTAGCAGATCATGGTGCCCAGTGGACACAGAATTACTTAGCACCAGCACCAAGGAATAAAGAAGAAGGCAGCAGTAACAGCCCCTGACAGGAAGCAAACATTGGCTGGGACTCATATTACTAAGGGGTCTTTAGTTAGAGGCTGTGTTCTATGTGAGAGAAAAAGGCAAGAGCTGGTAAAATTTGGGAGATAACTGGCTGTACAGCCTTTATGTATACAGTCCAGTAAGACCCGGGAAAGCTCAGCGTATACACAGTTTGGAGAAAATCCTTGTTCTCTGGACACTAGTTCTAGACATGCTAGAACAAGAGAAATGTGCTCTTATAATGAAGGTCTCTTTAAAAATTCTCAGAAAGGCCTTGCAAATATGATATATGGAAGCAAAGTCGGCTACAAAGACATGAGGCATCCTGTGCCACCATTATTGCGAATTACCCACTTGATCGTCAACTGTCACTTGAACACACATGAACAGCAGCAGCAAATGGGTCAGAGTAATTGGAGGCCAGCTACTTGTTTGCTAGGGAGATAGAGCTATTAGGGTGATGTCTGGGTGAGTTAATGAAAGGGAGGGATGCTTTCATGTCACAAAATGGTTCCTTGAAATAGTTTATCATATGATGGCTCAGAAAGAAAAATAGGACTCCAGCCCTTTGCCTGCTGGTAATTGCCATTTGCTACCATCTGCTGCATTTAGATTGGAGTGGGCCTTGTCAGTGAGCTTCATGTGGATGCAGGTGCTGGGGAGGAGTGGGAGAGGAGGGCATAGGCTGGAGACACTGCTGTCAGGAGCAGCTGCTTTGGGGTGGTAGAAGTGGGAGGGAAAGGAGGAGAGGTGTGCAAGGGCCTTGCACATACCATACTGCCAGAAGTCACTAGCCGAGCTCCAGCCTTGCTGGGCTCTGGGAAGCCACAGGTGGAAGGGGCAGGGGAAGGGACCTCCTAGAGCCAGAACAGTATATTTCCATGAATACCTTCCGGTGGAGTGGCATGCCAAGGTCATAGATGGATTGCAGTTGTAAGTCCCTTTTTGTGATATTTCAAAGTGCTCATTCCCATTTATGGATTAGATTTAAAAATCAAGTGGCAAGGATCTCCCTACCTCATGTCTGCTTAGGAAAGGATCCCTCTGGTGAACTCAACTCTCCAGGGAGCTGAAAAGAGCCTCTTCTCTCCTTATTGCTCTTTACTCCTTCAGTTCTTCCAAAGCTCACCAGGAACTCCCTCTCCTCATTTCTATGGGAGAAAGAGTGAAGGATAATTACAAAAGACCATATTTGTTGCAGACTTTCCATGATTACTTGCAACAATCCCAGGAGGCAAATATAAATATTGGCCCCATTTTGAAGGTGAGAACACTGAGGGTCACTTACCACCACTTACTTCACAATGTGATCACAACCTCTGATTATCTTGTTTATTTGTATTCTGTCTGTCCCCATAGAGTGTACGCACGCTCTAAGAGAGGACTTTTGCCTGTTGTATTCACTATTACATATGTCCAGTGCCTTTAAATGCGTGTGGTATGTCATAGATCCTCAATAATTTTTTAATATCTTTATTTTGTTTATTTATTTTTATGTGGTGCTGAGGATCAAACCCACTTCCTCACATGTGTGAGGTAAGCACTCTGCCACGAGCCACATCCCCAGCCCAATCCTCAATAATTTTTGTCTTCTCTTGGGCTTGAGATTTGATTTTAACTTACTTATAAGCTAAGAACATAGCCTGTATCATGGTTGTTGGAAGAGAACACAAGATTCCAGCATCAGAGACAGACTGTATTACCCACAGCACAACAAGCACCTTAAGTGTCAGTATGTTTGCATCTGCTCCCCATGTCCCCAATCCCACAGGGATTACAGAGGGACCCAGATCCATGCTTTAATTCTTGGTTTATACCACAGCTGAGAGTAATGACACTGAGCTTGGAGAACCCAGCATATTGTAGCAAGCAGTGAACATGTCTACTTTTTGTCCCAGAGGGTAACGTTACCTCAATTCTCAAGATTGGTTGCTGTAGACATAATCCTAAGAAACATCCCTGATGCTGGGTGTGGTGGCACATGTTTGTAATCCCAGCATCTGGGAGGCTGAGGCAGGAGGATTGCGAGTTCAAAGTCAGCCTCAGCAATTTAGCAAGGCTAAATTGTAAAAATATAAACAAGGTTTGGTGTAATAGTCAGCTTTTTCACTGTAGTGACTAAAGAATCAAACCAGAACAACTGTAGAGGAGGAACAATTTATTTTAGAGTTTATGGTTTTAGAGGTCTTAGTCCATAGAAGGCTGGCTCCATTTCTTGGGCACGAGATAAGGATGAACATCATGGTGGAGTGTGTGGCAGAGGGAAACAGCTAAGAAGCAGAGAGAGAGAGAGAGACTCCACTTGTCAGATACAAATATATATATACCCAAAGCAACGCCTCCATTTCCCACCTCCTCTAGCCACACCCTACCACTTCAGTTACCACTTGGTTAATCCCTATCAGGGGATTAACTCACTGATTGGGTTAAGACTCTCACAACCCAATCATTTCTCCTCTGAACCTTCTTGCATTGTCTCACATGTGAGTTTTTTGGGGATACCATATCTAAACCATAAAAGTTGGGGATATGGCTCAGTGGTTAAGCACCCCAGGATTCAATCCCTGGTACCAAAAATGAGAAAAAAAGAAAAAACAAATGTCCCTGGTAAAGAGTAGTCAGATCCTTGTATTCTTTCACACTTGGCAATAAGTGCAGGAGCAAAACATAGCCATGGAAGTTTGTTTCCCAATATCCTCCCCCACTTGCCCCCAATCAGTCACCTCATGAGAGGTGACAGTATCTACATGCTATAGTAGTTATGAGTATTAAATGATTTCTGTGCTCAAATGTCCCTTTTTCAGTAACACCTTCCTCTGATCATTCTATTTAATATTGAAACTATACCCCCAGCATTTTCTGAAAATGCTGCTTTACTGCCTTATTTTTCTTTACAGCCATTATCACTATTAAATATACTTAATATTTTACTTGTTTATCCCTTTGATCATCTGATTCCCATCCCTTGCCAGAATGCAATTTAGGGATCTCTTTCTTATCTCTCTTTCCTGCTTATGTCTAAATCCTCAGTGCTCAAATCAGGGTCTGGCACATTGTAGACATAAATAATAAAATAGTTGTCCAATAGGTGAAGGCACCCAGCCCAGTACTTGGCATAAAAAAGGGACTCAGGATAGACTCACTTTCCTTTGACTCTGTTCCTGCCCTTCTCCCTTTTCTTCTAAGTGCTCATGAATCCCTGAACCCTTCTCAGTCTTTCTGACTAGATCCCAGGGAAGACAGTTTGCAGATCCAGCTCAGGATGGCCCTCCTGCTGAGGAGGAAGCTCTTTGTCTTCTTCAACTGCGCAGTCCTTGGACTCTAGTCCATTCTGCCTCCTGTCACCCAGGATGAGTCCCATGCATAGGAACTCACCTTCTCTGTTCTCCTTTCCCCTTCCTTCCATCTGGCCCACAGTGGAATGCCAGTGCCACTGGGAGTTACTACCTTGTGAATCTGAATTTGAACCCAAATAAAATGAGGATGGGCAGCTTTATTTTTATAGGAGCAGTAAAAAAGATAATCATGAATGCTCCCATTTTATTGAGGGCTGAATATGTGCCACACCCTTACAAATGTTTTCTCAAGGAATCATCACAAGTTGAAGAAAGGAAGGAAGGAAGGAAGGAAGGAAGGAAGGGAGGAAGGAAGGAAGGAAGGAAGAGAGGGAGGGAGGGAGGGAAAAGAAAAGAAAAGAAAAGAAAGAAAAGGAAAGAAAAGAAAAGAACACTGACAACCCAGATGCTGGTGGGTCACAGAGCAACAGGAACTCCTAGTCATTACTGGTGGGAATGTAAAATGGTACAGTTATTTTGGAAGGCAATTTGACAGTTTCTTATAAAATTAAACATACTCTTTCATATGATCCAGTGATCAAACTCCTTGGTCTTAACCCAAAGAAGTTGAAAGCACATGTCCACACAAAGACCTGCCCACAGATGTTTATACCAGCTTAATTCATAACTGTTAAAATTTGAAAGGAACAAAGTTATTCTGCAGTAGGAAAATGATAAACAATCTGTGGTATATCTAGATATGAAATAGTATTCAGCATAAAAAAAATGAGCTCTCAAGCCATGAAAAGAATATGGAGGAAACTCAACTGTATATTATTAAGTGAAAGAAGCCAATCTAAAAAGCCTACATTTGGAAATGGGTAAAGTGTGGAGATCATAAAAAGACCAGTGACTTCTAGGACTAGGGGCAGAGGAGGGTGGGGAAGGAAGGAACAAAAAGTTCAAACACAGAAGATCTTCAGGGCAGGGAAGATACCCTTACGATACTATAGTGGTGAATATTTGTTGTTATTCTGTTGTCCAAATCCATAGGATGCACACCACCAAGAGGGAACACTGATATAAATTATGGACTTTGGACAATGATGTGTCAATGTAACGTCACCAACTGCCACTCTGGTGAGGGCTGTTGATAGTGGGGAAACTATGTATGTGTGGGGATGAGGGGCATATGGACCATCTTTGTACTTTTCTCTCATTTTTGCTGTAAACTTGAAACCACTCTAAAAAATAAATTCATTTTTTAAAAAGGAATCATCACAGTGACATTGGAGAGGGAAGTATTAAGTATTGTTAATTTTTCCCATTTGATATGGAAGAAAAAATAGAGTTCATAGGGGCTATATGACTTATCCCAAGCTGTAATAGGGATCTGAACCCATGTGGTATAAGTCTAAAACCCATGATTCATTGAGTGGTACAGGAATAAAGACAAATCTATGGAAGGGAGGAGGTGCTCTGTGAGCCCAAGGGCATGTGATTCGCAGCCTCTCCATGGACTTTTGCTTCCTCTGCACTTCTAAATTACTCAGTATGCACTTGGCAGAGCTACCTTATATTAGACTTCCTTTAATCAGAGGCCTTGCCACTGTATTTGGTCTAGACTGTACATTTCTTGGGGACAAAGCCCATCTGTAATTATTCTTTGTGGCCCTCATAAGTGTCAGAGTGTATTGTATACAGCAGGTCCTTGGTAAACAACAAAGACAGCGACAAAAGCATCAGCAAAATGTGTTAGAGTCATTGACTAGGTTTGAATTTCAGCTCTGGTACTGGTTCATTGTGTGACCCTGGACCCTTTGTTCCACATCTCCACAACTATTTCCTCTTCTGTATGATGGGCATAATAAAAGTACTTATTTCAGAGGGTCATTGTAATTTAGAAATCAAATCTGAATGTAGTGTGATTAGAAGAGTGCTTGGCATGTAAGAAATATTACATAAAAGTTAGCTGGTTATTGTTGCTATTGTTGCCGAGCCCTATGTGCCAGACTCTTTTAATACACACTTTTTAATATAATTCTTGTCACACCTGAGCATAATAGATATTATCACTTTTAATACAAGGCTTATAAAGATTAACTTTTACAAAAACCTTTACAAAAACTGGTGGCTGAGTGGTGTTTGGAGTTCTCTGTGCTATTTCTGCTGTGACTTCAATGCTCCATCTTTTCTAGAGTGGAGTGGCAAGCTTCCCTGCTTATGCCACTTCTTAAGTGAAATTCCTGACCATGATCCTCACAGCAACCAAAGAAGCATGTAACTTCAACTTTCCCCAAAAACATGGCCAGAGAGAATGAGGTGCTAGAGGAGCTGAGGGTGAGAAAAGGGTGTTGATGGAGGGTCAACTCAGAATTAAATCCAAATGCATGGCCAGGCACAGTGGTACATACAATTGCAGCTACTTAGGAGGCTGAGGCAGCAGGATCACAAGTTCAAGGCCAACCTCAGCAATTTAGTGAGACACTGTTTCAAAATAAATAATAGAAAGAGCTGTGGTTGTAGCTCAGTAGTAGAGTGCCTCTGGGTTCAATCCCCAGTATGGCAAAAACAAAACACTCCAAAAGCCAAATGCAGGTGAATTCACTGAGGCCTGGTAACTGACAGCCCCTGCCCACCAGCTGCAGCAGACACTGACTTCTAACGTCTGTGATGGCTTTAGCACTCATGATGCAGGCAGTCCGTTCTCTAGCAGCCAAAGTTTGTTTTTCTTTTTCCTGGGACTTGGGCAGGGAGGGGTTCAGAGCAACAGAGATGAAATTACCTAGTTTAAGGCCAAACAGATGCTTTCTTCTTGAAAGTATTCAGAGAGAAGATCTGCAACAGAGCCACTTGTCCCCTCTCTCTAATTTCTTCTCTTGGGATATGAGCCAGCTGGTATAGATGCCTCATTGAAAGATATGTGCACTTTGTCCTGATCTGAGCTCAGTGTGGAAGGCCTTTGAACTCATCAGGTGATTCCAGGAAGTGGAAGAGGATCACAGAGCAGCAGACAATCATGGTTTAAACATCACACATAGAGGAGAGCTGTGAATCCCCACAAAAGTCCACTTGCATCAGAAGTACTAGAGCAGAGGAGGAGTGGGACTTGTAACATGCAGATTTTAAACCCCATCTTTACTCCAGATCAGAATCTCAGAATGGGACTTGTCCCAGAGGTCAGTAGCTCAAAGAAGCTCCCCAGGTGATTCTAATGTACAAGAAAGTTTGAGAACAGCTGCTTTAAAACATGAGACTTGGAGAGTTCCAATCCTGTCTCTACTACATTCCAACTCTGATCTTGGGCAAGTTATTTAACCTCACTGACCCTTAGTTTCTTCCTTATAGACTGGAATAATAGCAACTTTTAGACAGTGTTAGAAGGATTAAATGAGATAATATGTATCCAGTTAAAATTGTAAAATTGGCAGTATTAAATTTCTTTCCCCACAATGCATTTTTTCCTGCTTCTTCTTCTTCTTCTTCTTCTTCTTCTTCTTCTTCTTCTTCTTCTTCTTTTTTTTTTTTTTGGTACCAGGGATTGAACTCAGGGGCACTCGACCACTAAGCCACATTCTCAGCCCTTTTTTGTATTTTATTTAGAGACAGGGTCTCATTGAGTTGCTTAGTGCCTCACTTTTGCTGAGGCTGGCTTTGAACTCATGATCCTCCTGCCTCAGCCTCCCAAGCCACTGTCTGCTTCTCCTTTGAAATAGGAAATATAAAGTTATTTTTCTCTATTTGACGTGTCCCTTCTTTCCTGGAACTAGCAGGTGTTTGGTATCTCTAAACACTGTCAAAAACAATGTTAAAAACTTGGGCAAAGTGGGTGGGAATGCAATTTACTGGTAGGGGACTTACCTTGAATGCACAAGGCACTGGGTTTGATTCCCAGCACTGGAGGGGAAAAACCTGGGCAAAGGGCCTGAGGCTATAGCTCAGTGGTGGAGGGTTTGCCTAACATAAGTGAGGCTCTGGGTTCAATCCCCTACACTACAAAACAAAAACAAACAACAAACAAAAGCCTGGGCAAAGCAGAGGCTTTGTATAGTGACTATAGATGTGTATCACATGGCATACCTGTCTGAGAAATGCCCACCTGAGTGTCACTGTCTATCAGAACATCTTCCTCCCCATAAATTAAAATTTATGCACCCAGTATTCCTCTCTGTATGGCCCTCCCTCCTGTCTGGTCTACAGCACCAGGGAATTAATTGTGTAGCTTCATGATGATGTAGAGTTATCAATCTCTGTGAGTTTGGTAAATGGGAGTTAATCTCTCAAGAAGATTCCCTCTGTGGTACTGGACCCAAGCTGACCCCAGGAAGGCACAGATACTTGTAGGCATGATCTCTCTGTTTTACCTCTTCCCCACCCCCTGTGGGGTGGAGTTTACCAGGGATTGAATTTAGGGGCAATTGACCACTGAGCCACATCCCCAGCCCTATTTTGTATTTTACTTAGAAACAGGGTCTCACTGTGTTGCTAAATGCTGGGATTATAGGCATGCACCACCACGCCCGGCCTCCCATCTTACCTCTTAATCATAGCACACTTCATAATGCCCCACACCCTATTTTCAATGTATTTTAATGGCTACCTCTCTTGTGTTTTTATCCCCTTGATCATTTGAACCCAATCTCACCCAGATTCTTCCAACAAATATTTATTGATCTAAGAGAGTGTTAAGTAATTTTCTCTGCAAAGAGAAAACTTTCTCCCAGAGATAGCTGCTGTTCATAAGATAGGAAGGGCTATTTGAATTTTTGAACCAAGAGTTAATGCTGGTTGAACATTAGGATCACCTGGCTAGCTTTAAAAAATATTTCTGGGTCCTATTCCAAGGGGTTCTCAATTGGTATCATGGAGTATGATGTTTTAATGAAGAAGAGAGAAAATAGCCGAGATAAGTAATTTTAAAATATTATGTTAGGTGTTGATAAATACAAAAGAGAGAAATAAAGTAACAAAGGGGGATAAGGTATTCGAGGGGTGGTGTGTGATTTCATTAGAATTAGGATGGTTAGGAAAAGTTAACCAAGAAAGGGACAGTTAAAGAAGTCCTGAAAGCCATGGCTGATGTGAGCCAGGCAGATATCTGGAGGAAGAGGATTCTTGGTAGATTCAACAGCCAGGGCAAAGAGTAGAAGTCAGGAATGTGCTTGTTCTAGAAAACAAGGAGTCTAGTGTGGTCGGAGGGAAATAAGTGAGGGGGAGAGTGGTGGAAGATGAGGTCAGAGAACTCATGGTGGTAGTGGTAGGGGTGCACAGATTGCTTGGGGTCTTGTAGGCCATTGTAGGGACAGACTTTTACTTTTAGTGAGTTGAAAAGACATTGAATGGATCTGAGCAGAGGAGTGGCATGATTTGAATTACAAAGGATCACTCGTGGCTGTTGTGGGGGAGAGAATAGACTTTAGAGGATGGAAAGAGAGACTCTGATGGGGTTGGATTTTGATTGGTTTGTGTGTTCTTATCCTTTCTTCTCTTCTCCCCTCGTGGGAACTGGGGGTTGTTGTTTGTGAGCCTGGACTTTGTGCCATACAAATAAAAGGAGAAATAAATCAGATATGAAAGTGTCCCTGACATTTGCAGCCGTAACTTTTCTGGATCGAGAGCCAAATACAACATGGCAGTTGAATTCCTTCCTCTTATGCCACCTCAAATCACCCTCCTGACCTCTTCCTTGAGGATTCTTAGACACATTATTTCCTCAGGAGTGACCCAGGTTTCTAGCCTGCTTTTCTTCCTGCTTTTAACAGAGAAAGACATAATGACTTCTGCATTGATGTCAGTGGAGATCTTATTATAGTGGCCACCTGTAAAATAGCAGCAGGAGGTAGAGATGCTTAATGTGTAAAATGGTCATTGTCCTGGAAAAAATCAATACCATAAATGTGGACTTAATGGGACCCCTTGGGGAATGGGAGTCTGGGCAATGTAGCATTGTATTTAATTGAAAGGTAACCTGTGCGTCACCCCTACTTCCCCCCCTTTTCTTTGCATTAGCTCTTGTTTCTGAGCATGAAAACAATAGATTGTACTGGGTGCTTATGACATGGTAGATGCTGTACGGGGTAATTAACAAATTTTATTTAATTCTCGTAACAACGGATATAGATGCTATGTTTATCCCCACCTTAAATTTGAGGAAACTGAGGCTCTGAGAAATTCAATTAAGTCATTAGAGGTGGCACAGCCAGTAAATGGCCAAGCCAGTCCATCTGATACTGAGAACTCAGCTTCTGTTTTCAGTGTTTTGTCCATGAGGGGCTTTATTGTGAATGGTTCCTGGAATTCAGATAGGACATTAGTGTCATCATGCTGGTCATCTGGGGACACTGTTCATGGTTAGAAATGGAAGCAAAGAGGGAGGATCAGGAACTTGGGCTGTGTGATGCCAGCCTTAGAATGGTGTTCTTTTTTTAATTTTATTTTTTAAAAGTAAAAGCCCTATTATCAACTTGTTTTCTTAGTTGTTTCTTTCAGTGAACTGAAGAAAAGCAATATTTAGTTAATTGAGCAAAGGTTATAATATTATTATAAATGTTAGAAAGCTTTTATTTGGTATACCCACTTTTAATTTGTGGTGATGGTAGGGATGCAAGGAAACCAGCTCAAATTAGCAATAAATCTGAAATCCCTACTATTTAAAATACTGTTTTGTTTCTTTCAGTAACCTGAGCTAGTGCTAACAAAATGTCAGAGTGAGACCTAGTTTAATGAATGAATAAAAATCAAGCTGGGGACACACCTATAATTCCAGCAACTGGGGAGGCAGAGGCAGGAGGATTCAAGGCCATTCTCAGCAATTTAGCAAGGCCCTCAGCAACTTAATGAGACCCTGTGTCAAAATAAAAAATTAAAAAGCCTGGTGAAATAGCTCAGTGGTAACCTGACCCTGGGTTCAATTCCTAGTACCAAAATAAATAAATAAATATCATTAGTTGTTTGATGCAAATATCATTCATTGTTTTACACAAATGAGTTCTATGGTTTAACATTCTCTGAAAATGCTTACCTTTTTCAAATAAATAAATAAAAGCTCTCCTCATTATTTGTTTAGCCTACCCATTTGCTTAAGAAAGCAGATTTTCACAAATCAATGCACAAAACCTTGATCTCAGATAGTGCTGAGATAGTTTCTTCCTGGCCCTCCATCCTTCATGCTGCACTGTGCCTGGGGAGAGTAACTGTGGAGAAGACATCAAAGGCCCCCCTTTGCTTAGTCAGGCCAAGGTAGTAAAGAAATCTCCAACTTCCATTACTAATTCTGGGGTACCCTACCTGAACCTTTATAAATAGTTCACTTATTAACCATCATCCCTTTCTAAAATATTCATTTCAATGTATTCAATTATGACTCTTCCTTTATCCCAACTACAAGTCTGAGACATTGATCCAGAGTGATATGACTGTGGTACTTATTTCTTTTTAAAAGAAACTTCTCAGCCAGCTGACAATGAACATGGGAGGGCAGTTTTTCTGGGTCAGTGTGAAAGTCCAAGCAAGACATAGACAATAAGGGCAGATCCAGGCATAGGGGGCAAGCTGGGACATGGGCCCTCCAAATTGAAGGCCTCTTGTAGACAGTATATTTTCACCACATCAGGCTGGGTAGTTTGTACCCATATTACTAATATGAATGAACAAAGCTCTATACAAGTCAGTGATTTACTAGTTAGTATCAGGGAACACAATTAACAAAACATCTGGCCATCATATTCCTGTGATGTAGGTTTTAGGAACCTGGATACACCTAGGTCATGACTGGACAAAAGACAGGATCAGATTAAGAAGGGATGGCTGTCCTTTTGCTTCCTTCTCAAGATCCTCTGGCTGGGTATTGGGTCTTGGTATTAGGGTTAAGGAAAGAGTCCTACTGTGAACTAGATTCTATGCTCTCTGCTGGTCCAAGTAGAAAAGAAATCTCAGTCATGAATGAAGCAGTGTGACCCACTGTCCAGAAGAACATTGGATTTTCAACTCTTTGAGGGAAGACCTTGTGGCTACTTTGCTTGCTGCTGTCAGTACCTAGCTAATAGAGTGGCAGGTAGTAGGCACTTTAAAATATTTGAATGAATGAATGGAGAAGATGAAAGAATATTCATACTTAATTCCCCATGAAGTTAGAAGGCTACCCTAGGGAATATCCCAACCCAGGTATCAAGATCAATGTTTGGGAATTAGAGTGGTAATTTGCCTTCCCTAACTACAATATCTCCAGCTGTGAAATATTAATAATTCTGTGGGAAAATTGGTTTTCCAGAGCCAAGGACCAAAACTAATAGTTAATTTTCCCACTGGTAGTTTTTTTTTTGAACCCGGGGTGCTTAACCATTGAGTCACATCCCCAGCCCTTTTTAATTTTCCATTTAGAGACAGGGTCTTGCTAAGTTGGATAGGGCCTCACTAAGTTGCTGAGACTGGCTTTGACCTTGTGATCCTCCTGCCTCAGCCTCCTGAACCCTGGCCACTACTAGTTTTAAACAGAGAAGACTTTGAGTAAATTGGGATATGATTTGATGAAGGTCTTCTTGGGATTTAAGTAGTTGCCTGAAAATGCAGGGAAATTTTTTTCTACTGAAAAAAAAAGTGTCCATATGGTTTCTGTTATGGTTTGAATGTTTGTGTTCTCCCCTCCCCCAAATTCATATGTTGAAACTTAATTCCCAAAGTGAAAGTCTAAAGAGAAGGGAGCTTTTGGGATATGAGTAGGTCATAATGGTATGTCCCTCATGAATGGGATTAGTGCCTTTGTGTAAGAGATCCCAGAAAGCTAGCTAGTCTTTTCCACCATATATGGACACAGAAAGAAGGTGCTATCTATGAAGCAGAGAATGAGCCCTTACTAGACATTGATGGGATCTGCCAGCACCTTGATTTTTGACTTCTCAGCCTCCTGAACTATGAGAAATCTATTTTTATATATGAGCCATCCAGTTTGTGGGGTTTTTTTTTTTGTTATAACAGCCTATTACAGTTTGGATCTAGAAATGTCCCCCGCAAAGCTCAAAGTTTGAAAGCATGATCCTCAATGTAGTCAAGTTCAGAGGTGGGGCTTTTTAGGCAGTGATTAGGGCTGTATTTTCATCAGCAAATTAATCCATTTGATGATGGATTAATAATTTGAGTGAACTACTAAGTGGTAACTATAGGCAGATGGGGTGTGGCTAGATGAAGTAGGTCACTGGAAGTGTGCCTTTGGGGATTGTGTTTTGTCCCAGACTCTTGCCCTCTCTGTTTCCTGGTTGCTATGAGCTGAGCAGCTTTCCTGTGTCACACCCTTCCACCATAATGTTCTGACTCACCTCAGACCCAGAGCACGGAGCTGGCTGACCATGGACTGAGACCTCTCAATCTGTGAGTCCAAAATAAAATTTTCCTTCTCTAAGTTGTTCTTGTCAGGTGTTTTGGTCACAGTGACAAAAAGCTGACTAATACACATCTGAATGAACTAAAACAGCCTTTTTGAGGGAAGACCTCGTGTCTTCCCTCAGTTAATAAATAATATGTGGAGCTTCTTTTTCAGGCATTCTTGTCTAAGAACACAATGTCAAATGGAGAATCTAGTGGCAGAACTGAGTGTGTTGGCACACGCCTATAATCCCAGCTATGCTCTCAAATTTCAAAAACATGTCTCTAAGGTTTTAGAAGGAATGCATTCAAGGCCAGATTTGGCAACTTTGTGAGACTCTGTCCCAAAAAAGGGATTGGGATATGATTTGATGAAGGTCTTCTTGGGACTTAAGTAGTTGCCTGAAAATGCAGGAAAATTTTTTTCTACTGAAAAAAACGTGTCCATATGGTTTCTGTTATGGTATGAATGTTTGTGTTATCTAGTTTGTGCAAGACCCTGCATTTAATCCCCAGCACTGTAAAAAAACAAACAACAGCAAAATAAAGATTTAGTAGCAGCAATCAATACATTAGAGTTCTGTTGACACTTGTACCCATATTACTAATATCAATGTACAAAGCTCCATACAATCCCAATGGCTCCAGAGGCTGTAGGACCATGAGTTCAAAGCCAGCCTCAGCAATGGAAAAGTGCTAAGCAACTCAGTGAGACCCTGTCTCTAAATAAAATACAAAATAGGGCTGGAGATGTGGCCCTGAGGACAGTCTCAGGTACCAAAAACAAAACAAAACTCCACACAAGTCCAAGTCCATTGATTTACTAGGTAGTAAATTACCAAGGCTAATTGTTTCACTTAAGAATGACATATATACATGAAACATTTAGGAGTTTTAAAAGTGAGTATGTGATTAGAATATTCTTGTTTTATTATTTCTTCTTAGACAAGCCCCTTGAAGATTTCCACCTTGCAATGATTGGTAAGGAGGGGGCACCTAAAGTCACACTCTGTGCTTTAAATTAAAAAGGTAGGTTACAGTATTGGAATGCTGCATATTTTGGCTATATCAGGTAACTCATCTAGGGAGGCTTTTCTTTCTTTCTTTTTTTAAATTTTTATTAGTGCATTATAGTTACACCTAATAATAGGACTCATTTTGACATAATTATACATGCCTGGAATATACTTTGCTCCATTTCGGTCCCTAGTACTTACTCTTTCTCTCCCTTTTCCCTCCCCCATTCCCCTTCCTCTACTGGTCTTCCTTCTATTTATTTATTGTTTTCTAATTGATGCTTTATAGATATTCATAACGGTGAAATTCACTGTGGTATATTCATATATGTACTTTTAGAGAGAGAGAGAGAGAGAGAGAGAGAGAGAGAGAGAGAGAATCTTTTTTTTTTTTTGTAGATGGACACAACACAATGCCTTTATTTTTATGTGGTGCTGAGAATCGAACCCAGGTCCCGATGGTGCTAGGCAAGCACTCTATTGCTGAGCCACAATTACAGTCCCCATATATGTACTTTGCATAAGTTTGTCAAATTCAATCCACCATTCTTCCCCTTCCCTATCCCTCCTCCCTGCCCTTAAACCCCCTTTCTCTTCTCCACTGATCTTAGGAAGCCTTTTCAAATTCACTGATGTCACTATCCCTATTCCTCCACCCTTGTGTTGATCAGAATCATTGGGAATCACCAATTTAAATTTTGTTTCAGTTTAGAACAGACTTTCCTCTTCCAAAGATCAGAAATAAGTGGTTAGACTGAATTCTAAGAAGCATGCATGATTATTTAGAAGACATGGAGTCAATGAGGTTTAATGAGTGACCCAATCATACTGGATTATGGTGGTCCAAAGTCAATGCCCTCCTTTCTATACATCTGACTGAGCTTTTAACATTTTAGGTCAGCTCCGGCCACTAGAGCTGGTGAGAAAGAGCACCTTCACAGCCTTGCTGAGTACCAGCTGAGATAAAATGAGGTCATGTCTTTCTTTTACACAATTTTAATGTAATCCTCACTAGCATTAGCGAAAATTGCTTTTTGGTGGCTGGAGGGAAGCAAAGAGCACTTGACAGTCTTAACATCCTCATCCCTGACAGCCTCAGTAAAATGGAAAATTGTTGTGGTGGGACAATTGGCTTTAAAGACTCTGACTGGGGCAGCAGGTTCAGATCAACCTTGATTAATCCATCTTCTTTTAAAATTGGTTGTGTAAAATGGTCAAGGTCATAAGGAGACACTTCAGTCCCTGGATCGCATTCATGGAGTGATTGCTCGGTCTTGTTCATGTAAAGCACTAAATGTGCCATAATTGTGATGGGGTGAAGATACTCAGAAAAGGAAAAGGAAGGTACAGAAGGGGAAGAGGCAAAAGGATTTAGAGAGCAGGGGAAAAAGTGAGGAGAAAAGAAATGAGAGGTAGGGCAAAGAGGGTTATCATTCAGTTCCAACAAGGCATGGCAAAGACACAAGGGCATGCTGGGAGCGAGTGATGGGGGACTGAAGGATAAAACCTAGATTGGGAGGAAGGAAAAAATAGTGTAAAAATCCAGATTCTTGGGCTGGGAATGTAGCTCAGTTGGTAGAGTGCTTGCCTTGCATGCACGAGGCCCTGGGTTCAATCCCCAACACCACACACACACACACACACACACACACACACACACACACACATCCAGATTCTTGGGAAGAGGTCTGCCAATTTGTATTAGTCACTTTTCCATTGCTAGGACAAAATACTCAAGTAAGACAACCTAGAGGAGGAAAGATTTATAAGATTTATTTTGGCTCACCATTAAGAGGTTTCAGTCCATGATCAGTTGACTCCATTGCTTTGGGCCTGAGGTGAGACAGAACATCATGGCAGAAGGGCATGGCAGAGGAAAGCTTCTCAGCACATGGCAGCTAGGAAGGAAAGATGGGAGAAGGGACTGGAGACGAGATACACCCTTGTAGGTCATACTCTCAGTTACCCACTTCCTCTAACTAGGCCCCACTTCCTGTAGCCTCTACCACCTCCCAATAATGCCATCAAATGATTAATCTACCAATAGATTAGTACACTGATGAGGACAAAGTCCTCTTGATCCAATGATTTTCCAAGAGCCCCTCCTTTGAACATTGCTGTATTGGGGACCAAGCCTTCAACACATGATTCTCTGAGGAACATTCCAGATCCAAACCATAAGCCAATCCAAACACCAAGTCCAAACAGGAAGGAAACAGTTTTAGTTTCTTGGGTCTGTGGGGTTCTTTGCCTATGGAAAGTAGGACAGGATTGCATTTCTTTGGGGTGCATGGCAGAATTGATGACACTGTGCATTTTGACACTGGTCTGCCCAGGAGTTCAGTCAGAACAGGATCCCATCTAACCTCAAGATAAGCATCATGAGGGTTGGGGCGTACAGGAGTCAGAAGCTGGCAGGGCCCATAGAGAGGCCAGTGGCTCAACTGTCTGCACTATTTAGGACTTCCTGTTAAGAGTGCTACAGGGCTGCTTTGTAGCATACCTTTGGCAAGGGGGCTGTAAGGAGGCTGCTTTATGGCACTGTGTGATTCCCAATGCCGTGGCCGTTGTGGTGGTTGGGTTTAAATAGTGCTGGCTCCTATTTTCCCTTAGTCTGCTCTGAGACAGGAACAGACTGCAGACCTCCCCTATCAGGTTGTTTACCTGACTTGAGGACAGGGAGTGAGTCTAAGAGAAGAAGCAAGGGTTGGGAGGAGGAGTAGAAAGGCTGAAGAGTGAAGGAAAGCAAGGTGTAGGCAAAAGTCATAGAATCCTAAATTTAGGAAACTGGAGAAAAGAAAAGGTAGTGAGTAGGAAAGAGCAGAGTCCCCCTTCCTCATCTTTCTTACTTTGAACTTATTATCAATTTCTTAAAAAAAAAAGCCCTGTTCTCTAGTGAAGATTGATAGACAGCATGGTTGTTTGGATTCTCTCTTTTGACCCTGAATAATTTCTTTTGCCTTTATGGTGGTATACTGCACACTTCATCTGTAATTATTTCTCAAACTGTATCTGCTGCTCTGATACCATCCAATGTGATGTAGGTAGGATTTTTCTGGATTGTGGTGGTGGTAGTGATGGTTCTAGAGTGCTGATGGCACAAATTGAATGGTTTCTGGATGCTCATTGTTTGCATACATGAATGGAAGTGGCTGTCACATCAGTCTGGCTCTGCCTGTGTATGTGGGTCCTAGTTGTTCCACTAATTGGGATCCTTTTAAAAGACTTGGTTACTTAATGACCCTGCTCTCTAAGATGGTGAGGTATGGCTGCCTGCCCTTGCTGGATGCACTAGTTGCTTCTCATAGTGCCCTAAGGGAGCCAGTTTTCAGAGGCTTTCTATTTACTGTTTCTGAAATAACTGGGTATATTTGTGTTCTGTTATTTATATACTGTTTCTGGCCAACTTCTTGTAGAAGGCTCTGAGTACCACAAATATTTGTCCAATGTGGTTGTTATGCAGAATCTCTGATGTCACGGGAGGCAAAATTAATGCTAAAAGCAGGAGGAGTCTCTTGTTGACCTTCAGAACACATGTGGCTTAGATTTGATTCATTCCACATGTTTGGTAACCCTCCTGAGTTTACTGGAATGCTTAATAACATTTTAAGCTCTTTCCTAGCAGAAGGAAAGGTTGCTATCCTTTCCGTTGGCGGTCAGCAAGCACAGTTATGGGGCTAGTATATTGGAAAGAGCACTGGACTGAGGGTCAGAGTACTGGTTCTATCAGGGATCATCTTAGTGAACTTGCACACCTGGGTCTCATTGTTCTAATGTGCTATGGGAATGTTGGACTCTAGCAGCAATTTTCACACTTTCACATATACTAGAATCACCTAGAGGCTTGTTAAGTTACCAGATGTTGGGTCCACCCCTCAGAGTTTCTGATTCAGAATGTGGAGCCTGAGAATTTGCACTTCATAAATTCCCAGGTGATTGTGTCATCTTCTGAGGACCACACTTTGAGAACCATTGGACTAGATGATCTCACTAGGACTATGGTCTCTTTCTAAAATGTTGGGGGTTCTGTGACTGTGTAGAACATGGAGCATGGTGGGAAATAGTCAGAGGAAATGGAAATCCAACTCTGAGCTAGTCTTTCTGGCCAGCATCTGAGCCAGAGTCAGAGATAGCATCTGATGTGTGATCCAAAGGGCACAGAAAATTGGTTCCTTACCTAGCCTGCCATGGGCCTGAAATCCTTCTCACAAGTCTCTTGTTTGGCTTAATGTCCCTCTTAGACTATAAATATTATCCCCACTTACTGACCACATAACCATAGGCAAACGATTTACCTCATGGTGCCTCAGTTTTCCCATCTCTGAATAGGAATAATAATGTTATATTTGTTCTGAAGATGAAATGATATGATGTATCTAACAAGATGTGGCACACTGTAATTGCTCCATAAAAGTTAGATGATATCATTATTTTTACCACCCATCCTTCATTCATTCATCTATTTGATTAATATTTTCAGAGCACCTACTATGTGCCAGTTCCTGGTATGAGTACGAGGACTATAACATTGAACAGTGTCAGTATAATTCCTTTCTACATAGAGCTTATACTTACATTGGGAGGAGAAAGGTATTAAATAGAGCTATATAACATAAAGTCTAGAAGTGAAATTTGCTGACAAAAATTACAATAAGGGTATGGAGAATGAGAGGGTTTTATTATTTTTGCCCTTTATTTAGAAATAATTTCAAACACCGAAAAGATGCAAGAAGAAAATATCCACATGCTCTTTCCATAGTCTCTCTTCTGTCTTTCCTCCTACTTTCCTATATATTTTCCTGAACCATAAGAGAGTAACTTATATATATCAACATGGCCTTTTAACATTTCAATGTATATTTCCTAACAATAAGGATATTTTCTTACAGATTCACAGTATAATTATCATCTCCAGTGGATTTAAGGTGGATATAATATTTTACCTAATCTATAGACTATGCCAATTTTTCCAATTGACTAAATAATATTCTGCATTGCATTACTTGCTCCTCCTGTGCATATCCAACCTAGAGTCAGATACTGCATTTGGTTCTATCCCTTTAGCCTCTTTAAATTTGAAACATTTCTGGAAGAACAAGGGCATTTAAAAAAAATGAAACATTTCTCATTTTGGGTTTGTCTGGTGTTTTCCTGTGGTTAGATTTAGGATCTGCTTCCCTAGCTAGAAAATAAGATAAGTGATGCTGTGTCCATTTCAGAACATCATAGAAGCACAGCATATCCATCTGTTCCTTTTGATAATGCTACTGTTGATTATCTTGTCAAGATGTTTTCCAATTTCTCCACTGTATGCTTACATTTTTCCTTGAAATTAATAAGCGATCTGTGGGCCTAAATAGTGTTCCAGGCAAAGGAAACAGCCAGTGCAAAGTCCCTGAATCAGGAATAATCCTGGAGCATTTGGAAAGTAGCATGAAAGCCAGTAAAACTGAAGCAAAGTGAATGAGAGTGAGGACAGAAGGAGTAGAGGTTTGAAAGGGTTTAGGCAGCAGACATTGAGGGCTTTAGAGGCCAATGTATAGGAATTTGACTTTATTATGACTGAAGTGGGAACTACTAAAGGTTGAGCAGGAGAGGCCTGTCATTTTTGGTCTTATTGTTATTTAAGGGCCTCAAGTTTGGAGGAGCTAGGTTTCAGTGACTAACAGTAGATTAACAATGTGAGGTTGAGTCCTTGAATAGTACTAGAGTTCCCCTTTGGACTTCCTGCCACTGGTCAGCATAAGACTTACAACCTAAGTGGGGTTCTGCTTCCAGATGGGGCAAGACTCCATTTTGGAGCAGAGGGTAGCTGAAGGAATCCAGATCCTGGTTAGTGCTAATCCTTAGTAACCAACTCTGTTTTTCAAGGTGAGAAATCAATGATTAAGAGATCTATCTTCATGATAGAAATTCAAGTGCCCTCTATTTCATATCAGGTACCCACTCCTGCTTTCCATTTGCTGCTTCAATAGCCAAATACATAATAAATATCTATTTTGTACCAGATAACATCTACCCTTGGAAACAGGTCCTTAGAGGCAATGGACCTGCTGTTGTAGGCTAATCTTAAGCAATTCAATGATGCTTATTCCAGGATCAATTAATAACCTGTGAGGCCCATAATTTTAGGTAGGATAGGAGTGAGAGAGGTGGAAAGATGAACAGATGTCAGTAGATAGAGAAAAGGGTGGAGATTAAGAGTGTGGGCTGTAGAGTCAGACTGTGACTGACAAATTCCAGCTCTGCTACTTAGCTGCATAACATTGGGCAAGTCTCTTAACCATTTTGTTCCTGATAAGATTGTTGTGAAGATTAAATGGGTTGATATATGTAAAGCACATAGAACAGAGCCTAATATAGTTATCATTTTGTAAGTTTTACCTATTAGAATTAAAATTATTTGTGCCTATCTTTGAGGGATTAGATCCACAGATATTCCTTGCCCCTTATTTTCCTTCATTATACTGAACGCAGATTGGACAAATTTGAATGATGAGACTGAAAACCCTTTTTCCTCTTCATACATTTGATGAATACAATATCTTTATTTATTTATTTTTATGTGGTGTGCTGAAGATTGAACCCAGTGCCTCACATGTGTGAGGCAAGCACTCTACCACTGAGCTACAGCCCCAGCCCTCCTCTTCATACATTTGAGATAGGGTTAGAAATATATATGTAAGGTTAGAATATTTTAAGAGAAAAACCTAAACAATAAAACAAAGAAATCAGACCTAGCCATGGAATACATATTTGTGAATGTTATCCAAAAATTAATCTTTCTGTTTAATTTATGTACTATAAGTACTCTTATGTTCATAAATTAATTCAATATTCACAACACTGTATGAGGTGGGCAAGGCAGGGATTTGATAGAAGATGAAACTGAGGCTCAGTGACACTGTACCCTGCAATGTCCTAGTTCTAAATAGAAGAGAAAAAATTAGAACTTGAACCTTTTGGTTCCTAAGCCACCCTTCAACTGTATCCAGCCAAGAGTAATTTTGTTCACAGAACCCCTGGTTCATTTCCTTTGCTAGAATCTTCCTCTAGAGTACTGTTTGAGACCTTTAACTCCAGTCCCTTTCCATGATTATTATCAACTCACAGCTAATTTTATATCATCTATACCACACTAGACCCCATCCCTAGATTATTTTGAAGCAGATGGAAGACACCATAGCATATAAAAAGAGGTGGAAGAATAGAAGTTTATTGGATTAGACAAAGGGGAATGAAAGGGAAGGGAGGGGATGAAAATAGGAAAGACAGTAGAATGAATCAGGCATAAATTTACTATGTTCATATATGAATACATGACCAGTATAAGTCCACATCATGTCCAACCACAAGAATGGGATCCTAGTTAGAACAAGTTATACTCCAAGTATATATTATATGTCAAAATACACTCTACTGTCATGTATATCTAAAAAGAACAAATAAAAAATTAGGGAAAAAAGATGCACCTCAAGTAGCCTTGAATACCTTTGCTACACTGGAGGGTGAATTTTGTAGAGGAAAATTATCATATTAAATATACTCTAAGGACTGGGGATGTGTCTCAGAGTTACAGTGTACAAGGTCCCAGGTTCAATCTCCAGAATTGGAAAAAAAAGATGTCATCTTACATTTGTCATTTGGTTTGCAGATATTATAACCATACCTAGATTTTAATCTTTCTTTGGGTAGGGGTACCAGGGATTGAATTCAGGGGCACTCAACCAATGAGTCCCAGCCCTATTTTGTATTTTATTTAGAGACAGGGTCTCACTGAATTGCTTAGCACCTCACCATTGCTGAGGTTGGCTTTCAACTCACAATCCTCCTGCCTCAGCCTCCTGAGCCACTGGGATTACAGGCATGTACCACCATGGCTGGCAGATTTTAATCTTTGTATAGAATAATACCTGTTATTATCTCCTAGTGAAATGTTCTGAAACCATTAACTTTGTCTTGTTGATTCCCTGTTCAATCATTCTTTTTTTTTAGATGGATACAATACCTTTATTTTATTTTATTTATATGTGGTGCTGAGGATTGAACCTAGTACCTCACATGTGCTAGGCAAGTGCCCTACCACTGAGCTACAACCCCAGCCCTGTTCAGTGATTCTTTGTGTCCTTCCCACTGCCCACAGGTTAGAGCTCAAATGCCTCAGCCTGGAGATATGCTGATATGCACTGAATTAGGAGCTAGAACACCTCCATTTCTAATGAGTAGTATGTCCTTAAACTAGTTATTCAATGGGTCAGAGAATCCACTTCCTCGTCTGTCTGCCCTGTCAACTTTATAGGGTTACTGGAAGATAAATGAGGTCAGTATGTGAAAGCCTATAAAACTGCAAGACACATTAATAAATATAAGGATCCTTATTCAAGGCCCATCACAGTTTGGCCCTATTCTCCCTGTCGAGCTTTATTTCCACTGTACTCTAATAGAAATTTTCTGCTCTAGCCCTGCTGGTGCATTCACCCATTGACTCATTCTTTTAACAGATAATTACTGAATGCCTAGGCAATGAGGTGATGTGGATGAATTAGAAACAATTCCCAACCTAGAGGAACATACTGTCTGGTAAAGGAGACAGACAAGTCAACAACAGTACTTCAGTGTGTCCTTACACAATGAGACAGGCAAGTTGAAGGTGCTACAAAGTACAGTTAGTGCAAATGAGCCGGAGGGTGGGGTTATAGAGGCTTCTTGGAGGAGGCACTAGCTGGATTAAGAATTAAAGCAAAGTGGTGCACTAAGCATTTTGGGGAGGGAAGGCATAACTGGCTGAGGAAACAGTACCATCAAGGGCACACAAGTGTGAAACAACCTGTTGTGTTCCTGGGAACTACAAATGATGTGGCAGAGCTGGACCATGGAGTGCTTGGGAATTGGGGTGGAATGGAGAATGTCTGGTGATATAGCTAAAAGAGTAATCAAGGGTCAAATTAGGAAGATCTTTGAAGGTAAGGACTTTATCCTGAAGATAATTAGAAACCTTTGGACGTTTTAACTCTTGGTATATTATCAGGGTCTATTGGGCTGTTTTTTAATCTACTTTGAACAATTCTATTTGTTAAGGATTGATATTTCATGACTTTTATTCTTTCTTCGAGGTACTCAAAAGAACCATGAAATAGTATTTTTAAGAAAGTAGACTATAGCTAGGCACTGTGGCACATGCCTGCAAACCCAGTGGCTCAGGAGGCTGAGGCAGAAGGATTGTGAGTTCAAAGCCAGCTTTAGCAAAAGCAAGGTGCTAAGCAACTCAGAGAGAACTTGTCTCTAAATAAAATACAAAATAGGGCTGGGGATGTGGCTCAGTGATCGAGTGCCCCTCAGTTCAACTCCCAGTACCCTCCCTAAAATGTAGAATACCATTTATTCTGTCTTACAGTTATGTGAGCCCATAGAAACTCTTTTATATAAAAATGTTAAGATCCATAATGAGATATTACTTCATTTATTTTTCTTATATCTCAAAACTGTTTGTTATGTCAACATCCAAGGTATTATTTCATTATTATTCGTCAATTCTTTTCAACTATTCTAAAGAGACTAAAAGAATAAGAAAACAGAAAAATCATGGAACAGTTTAGAAGAAATTTGGAAATATATGATCACTATTACATTATCATTCAGTTTTTTAAAAAATTGTGCTGCCCAATGCAATGCATCATCCTTAAAAATGTCTAAAAATTGTCTGAGAAAGCATTGTTCTAGGTTTTTTATTAAACATAGATGAAAATTCAGAAGTTTTACTTTTCTACCAAGAGAAGAAATTCATCAAAGGAAGATGTTTTCCAATTATTAGATAAGTCAGAAGATGAAACCAAAAGACAAAAGCACTCTAGACTAATACTGACAGTAAAATTGATCATATAAGTGAAATCTCAGACCGTGAGTCTATAAATGTTGATATCCTACATAGAAATTTTCAAACTCAGTCCTATGAGAGAACAGCATATTTCTATGGACAAAAACGAAATATGGTATTCTTATCCAGTTAATCATTCAATAGGAAGGACTTTATCAGACAATATTTTGTGACAAGAACCTGGAACATTCCAGAACTGTATTCGTTAATCTTTTATAATGTTTCTGCACAAAAATTGACTTCCTGTAGTTTATAATGGGGCAGATGCTGAAAGTACATGTTTTGGGCTTCCAAAGGTAATAGGAAGGAAAAATATGATGTAGAAATGAGAGAGCATCATTGAATCAACCATTTGAATTGGTATTTAGAAATCTAGATGTAAAAATATTTTGCAGTTGCAAAGCAGAGATGACCATTCTCTCCTCACTAAAATTATGAGCCTTTATAGTTTCCATATGCACTCCATTTTGATAGTTTAAGTATGTGAAGAAGAACCAGAGCAATGACAAACTGGAACCTACTAAAGATGGATTTCAAATCTGTAATCACTATTTCCAAGATGAATCTATTCTGGGTTTTTGTGTGACAGCTAATCACTGGTTAGTTTCCTTCAAAGAATGTTGCCCATTTAAGGTAGATATAACTTCAAAACCAGGAAAATATGGAATAAACTGTGATTTTTTACATCTGAATTTTTGTGTGTGTGTATGCACGTGCGTGTGCGT
Source organism: Marmota monax (assembly GCF_021218885.2). Taxonomy (NCBI): domain Eukaryota; kingdom Metazoa; phylum Chordata; class Mammalia; order Rodentia; family Sciuridae; genus Marmota; species Marmota monax. The sequence continues at coordinate 306,890 of NW_026695210.1, read as the reverse complement.
GCATGCACGGGTGTGTGGTGCTGGGGCTTGAACTCAGCACTTCACCTCATGTGTGCTAGAAAATGTTCTACCTCTGAGCCATAACTCTAACCCTCTGAATTCTTATTAAACTATCTAATTTTTTCATTATTCCTTTATCCTTCTGTTAAGTATTATAGAACAACCAATAGCTGCTGCTATTAGTATTATGAGCAGCCTCACCTCTGAGCTCTCATATGAGGGCCAGAATTTTACAGTGGTGCCAAACTCCACTGGGGCTTCTCACCATTATGGCTCCCAAGGTTTATTCCCTCTGAAGCTAATGGAAGCACCAGCCTCACAATAGGGGGCAGGGCTGGGTGCAGTGGCACATGCCTGTAATCCCAGTGGTTTGGGAGGCTGAGGCAGGAGGATTGTGAGTTCAAAGCTAGCTTCAGCAAAAGTGAGGCACTAAGCAACTCAGTGAGACCCTGTCTCTAAATAAAATACAAAATAGGGCTGGGAATGTGGCTCAGTGGTCAATGTGCCCCTGAGTTCAATGCCTGGTACCCAAAAGAAAAAAAAAATTAGGGAGCAGGGGTGAGGTTGCCTGCTGGGCTAGAGACTGCTTTACTGAGGGAGCCTGGGGAAAACCCTTGCCATGGTGCACAGTTTGCAGGGCCAGAAAGATTGAGGCATTCACATTCCTCTGGCTTTGACTCTCTTTTCCTAGGGGGCACCAGATGCCTGGCCAGAGGATGACATGCCTCCTGCCCTGCCTGGTGCGTGATATCTGCCATCTGCCTAGCATTTGAAACACACTTGGGATTTTACTTAAGAATCCAAAGAAGCCATTTATTTAAATAAGACATTTTTGCCTTTTATGCATCCTTTCTTACTGAATATAAAAATAATAAAATTATAAGTATATAACATGGAGAGCTTCACTGGCGCCCTCCCCACTCCTGCTCTCCAGAGACAACTGAAGTAAAGTTACATATTCTGTCAGATGTTCTGCCTCCCAGTATTCAGGGCAGCTGCGTTTTATGAGAGGACTGTGTTCCTGAGGGCCCCACATAATTACAAATTTGCATAATTCGAGATCAGTCTTGACAAAGGCAGGACAAAATTCCTGTTTATCAGCTAAACTGGTGCCACCATGTGGCAATAGTGTAAACATGGCTTACAATTCAGTTGGCCTTCAAGCTTTGAAATTATGTGATTTTTGGTGACATTTTATTTGGGGAGATTTGCATTATTTCAAATCTTGTATATAACTAGGAAAAATTTTATATTATAATTTTTCAAATTCTTATAATTCAAACTTATTTGAAATATGACTATGTTGTGTTCGCTTAAAACTGGGGTCATGTCAAATAAAAGCTGTCCTAAATTTGCTTTTTAAAATTCAGATAACAATATACTTTGGATATTTTCTCATGTCAGTAAGCATACTACTCTTTCTTTTTAAGGGATATGGATTATGGATTATTCCAGTAAAACAGTGCTTTCTAATTCATTTAGCCAGTCCCCTATATTGATAGATATGTCTCCTCAGGGACAAGTACTTGGTTCCTTGCCTCCTATCAAGTTTGTCCTCAGTACCAGGGCCCTAGACAAATCTATGCAGTTCTCAGAGTCAGAGATTTGTTGTCAGAACAAATTAAACTTCTGCCTCTTGGGGACCATTCAGGTAGTGGCAGTCCTGACCAAGGACCCCAGAAAAAAAGCCATTTCCTTATTTCTGCTTCAAGCATACTTGGCCCTGTCACTGAACTTGTCTGGTTTTGTCTCTCCTGTGACAGTCTGGGACTACAAGTTGTATTTTCTGGAAGCATATGTTACACTTGTCTGAGGTATAAACTATTTATTAGCAACTTAACACCCGCAAAATGAAATAACAAAAGTGAGATTGGAGACAGGTGCAGTGGCTTATGCCTGTAATCCCAGCAGCTTGGGAGGCTGAGGCAGGAAGATCTTGAGTTCAAAGCCAGCCTCAGCAATGGTCAGGTGCTAAGCAGTGAGACCCTGTCTCTAAATAAAATACATAAAAGGGCTGGGGATGTGGCTCAGTGGTTTAGTGTCCTTGAGTTCAATCCCTGGTACCCCTGCCCCCCACCCCCGCAAAATAAAGTGAGGTTGGGTACAGGAAGAACTTTGGCAAAGCAGATGGGTTAAGCTTGGCCAACCTGGTGGGAAGCTCTGGAGCAGGAACTGCTCATCAGAGCTGTCTTCTGAAGGGCTAAAATTGCTTTGCCTTCATATCCCTGCCTTGCCCAGTCATTGGAAAAGGTCAAAACCTCAGGTGAGGCAATTCTCTGCCACTGTGGCATACCTTAAGGGAACCAACAGCTCAGGATGTCTGTTGACCTCCCAGGAACCAGGTGGCAAATGCATCTCTGTGACCACCACATCTGGACCTCTGGCAGCCTCAGGGAGTTTACATGTGAGGTTCAGCTCAGGATTTGGAGGGTTACAAGTATGTTACAAGTTTTGTATTTTATTTAGAGACAGGGTTTCACTGAGTTGCTTAGCACCTCACCATTGCTATGGCTGGCTTTGAACTCACAATCCTTGCTGCTAGGTAATATAAGGGTGAATGGCAAGCAGTTCTCTGCTGAAATAGACAATAGGCCAGGGACTAGCTTTGGCAGCAGGGTGTTTGTGTGCATTTAAGATCTCTCTCTCTCTCTCTCTCTCTCTCTCTCTGTGTGTGTGTGTGTGTGTGTGTATGTGTGTGTGTGAGTGAGGTGGGTGGAGGTTATATTGTTTTCTATGCCTTCCTCAGGCATTTAGTGGCACTCAAGGAATTCTATTTGTTGATTATTTTTTCAAGAGATTGCAGATGTACTGTCAGGGTTAGTTTGTGTCACTATCCCTCCCAGCTTTGTTTGCCTGCACGTTGGCTGAATATGCTCTCCATGTTTGCTCATGGTATGCCATGTTTAGCTTTAGATCTTGCTTTGAAAACAAGACACAAGGAAACTATACTCTGTTTCCATCCTCATCATTAATATTGTCCTCTCAGAGTGAACCTGAGAAGTAACTGGGCCCTAAACAGATTTCTTGGATCAGAATCACTGGGGGTGTGGGCTGTTGTTATGGCTCAGTGGTAGAGCGCTTGCCTCACAGGTGTGAGGCCCTGGGTTTGATCCTCAGTGCCACATTAAAAAAATAAACAAACAAAAATAAAGATATAAAAAAATAATCACTGGAGGTGTGGATTTGAACAAGTTTCCAAGATGATTTTGATGAACCACTAAAATAATTGACCACTGGGTAGCACTTGTTGTTTTAATCATTCTCTCTGCTCTAGTTGTGTGAGAGATTCATTTATTTATCTTGTTGGGTTGTTGGTTGTAGGAGGAGTACAATATCTTCCAATGTCATAAACTGTAGACACTTAGTAGGGGCTTAGTTTGTGTGTTTCTCTGTAAGCACTGGTGGGAATTTCTAAGACCACAGGTGAGAGAGAGAGAGAGAGAGAGAGAGAGAGAGAGACAGAGACAGACAGACAGACAGAGACTGCGCATACATACAGTGGAGAGGAGAATTGACTTTAGCAATTATAACTTTTGCTACATTTTGATATGTATAAAATCTCACACTGTCTTTCCCATACACTTAAAAATTTCAGAATAAATGAGATGTCATGACTTAAAGCAAATCAAAGCAGGTGCAACAAAAATATTCTTTTATAAATTATGTATTTGTCATTGTACTGTCATGTGTAATAATTAAAACAAATAAAAAATAAATGAAAAAAATATGTATTTGTATGTTTCCCATCCCTTTAACATGCTATATCTATAATAAAATATTGGTGATTCAGTCAATTGGAGGGAAGTTGGAGTGAGAAATCTGAATTGATGAATAAAGAAATTTTTATATCTCATGGTAATTAGACTATTAATAATGTTCCAAGTAGAATATCTCTCAAATTTTTAATAATGAACAAAAAATAATTATTTTATTGAGAATTATTTGTTTATAAAAATTTCCCAAAGCTCTAAATATAGTTAATTTATTAGCTTAAATTTGTTCCAAAATTTTTAAAAAATATTTTTGTCTGTAAATGGGCACAATACCTTTATTTTTATTTATTTATTTTTATGTGTTGCTGAGGATCAATCCCAGTGCCTCATATGTGCTAGGCAAGTACTCTACCACTGAGTCACAACCCCAGCCCTTGTTCCAAGATTTGTTAGCTGTATGTCCTTGACCAAGTCGCTTTAGTTCTCTGAGACAAAGTTTTTCATCTGTAAAATGAGAATGAAAATAATACCTAATCTATAAGCTGATTATGTAAATTAAACATGAGAATGTATGTAAAACAGTTAAAAAATACCTGTTATATACTTTTGGTCAATAGATATCAAATGTTACTATTGTTTAAAATAAAAATAATTAAAATTATCGTCATTTACATCAGAATCTGTGTAACCTTCAGCAAATCCCCTTACCTTTCTGAGCTCTGGTTACTTTGTGTATAAAATTGGGACAATATGGTGGTTATGGGGATCAAATGAGATATGCATGAAGAATAATTTTGAAAATGGAAAGTGATAGATACGTTACTCATGAAGCCCTGCCTATAACTTGTTTATACTATTTGCTTAAAAAATCCTTCCCTCAAAATAATAATGATGTGAACTTCATTGCAGTTTAGATTAAATCAATATGGTTTCTGAATGAATAAAAGTTACCATCCAAAGGTTTGGATGGATGAAGATATATTTTAGAAGGTTCAGTAGGAACAAAATTCTGCTTTTTAGCTAATAAAAATAATTTATCTCAGTTGTTGAAAATATTGAAATAGCTGGGTACAGTAGTGCATGCCTGTATTACCAGCAGCTTAGGAAGCTGAGGCAGGGGGATGGTTAATTCAAAGCCAGCCTTAGCAACTTAGTGAGGCCCTAGAAATTTAGCAAGACCCTTTCTCTAAATAAAATATAAAAAAGGATTGGAAATGTACCTCAGTGGTTGAGCATCTCTGGATTCAATCTCCAGTACAAACAAAACAAAACACACACACACACACACACACACAATTCAAATGAGCAGGAGATTACTTATGACCTTAAAATTTGACAAGTTTGCATCCTTGGAAAAAATGGATTCTTATTCTTATCTAGAGACTAGCCTCTTGTCCTAGAAGGACTTGGTCAATGAGCTTTGACCAAAACACCATCCTACATGAAGATAACCTCCATTGTGATCTTCAGACAATCCCTAGAGGCCTGTGAATACAAATCCTCCTAGTTTTTCATTAGCATTTTGGGTTCAGGGAGTTTCCTGTGGGAAATGAATAAAACCTTTGAAAGATAAGTGAATGAATGGAAGTTATAGTCATTCAGAAGTTATATGTCAGGCAATTCATGTCTAAGAAGATCGACTAAGAACATGTGCAGTCAAGTTGGTGTAATTTCATTATTCATTCATTTAATAACCATTTATTGCAAAGCCTCTTTTAACCCAAATGATCAAAGAACAAAATTTTCTGGCTAACTGTGAGCTGACAATGTATACCTTGACTATGAAAATGCAGCTGTTAAAATTGATTTTCAAATTACAATCCTAAAAGCCTAAATAAAAAGGATGCTTGTTCATTAATAGTCTATTTTTGTGTGAGTGGTGCTGGGCATGGAATCCAGGGCCTGGTACCTGCTAGGCAAATGCTCTACCCCTGAGTTATATCCCTAGCCCTATTAATAGTCTTTTAAAGATACAAGATAGTATTACTAATATCCTTCCTCTTCTCCTTTCTTGTAGAATACATAAGTTTTTAAAACATTCATGGTAAATGGTGGTGGGGGGGATAACAATTACATTAATTCCTCAACTTGTAATTCCTGTATATATGTCTTAAGTATATTCAGTTTTTTTTCTGGAAATGTCTAATTTTTCTTAGAAAGGTGAAATTTAATTTAAAAAATAAGACAACAAAAATTTGTATAGTTGATAGGATTTGTACATATTTGGCCGTTTGCAAGGTTGAAGGATTTTCATTTATATGCAAGCAATGGATTTGATTTAAGTGGTATTTTTTGTGTGTTTCTGTCTGTTCCCTTAAGAGTAAAGTATGTCAAAGGGACTATATGTGTTTCCCAGTGTGTGGTTCTTCTCTCATTTTTTGGTTAGAATAAAAATTAGATTCAAGAATGCTCCATACCTGGAGGCTCTGAAACAGTGTGAAATTCCAGACTTTATGGCTCATTATGGCTGTAATCAGCATATATAATTACAGCCTTCAAAGTGACTTTCTCCAGGTTTTTTTTTTTCCTGTTGTGTAAAACTTTCAGTTTTAGGCATCTTTTAGTGAGGAACTTCACTTCTTCCTATCTTCTCCATACCATTATTTACTTATTCTGGCAACTTCTATAAAGCAGATACTTACTATTTTAGGGAACTCCTTGTTACTACAACTTTCGCTCATTAGCTGTCTACTTAATAAAAAGCCTTGGGAAGATCCTTTTGGTAAGGGAGAAAGGACAATAACCAGCCCTCAGGACTCAGGCCCTCAAAGATGGCAGAGCCTCGTAATGGAAAGAGCCTGGGTATCTGAATATCTGAATGGGGGAGAGTTTTCCTCCATTCATATTAGACTGTGTTGTAAATGAGAAATAACATGTTAAACCATTTAATTATGCCACTGAGATTTCTTACTAATAAGTTTCAGACATGTTTCTCCTTAGTGGTCTGGGGATGAGCACCTAATTCTTCAAGGACCTCATGGCCACGAGCTGGGACCTATCAGATTCCTTCCTTCACAAAGAACCTCAACTAGAAGCAAATGTAGTTGATAAAAAGTTTCAGTGCTGCCTGATATGGTGGTGTGTGCCTGTAATCTCAGCAACTCAGGAGGCTGAGGCAGGAGGACTTTAAATTCAAGGCCAGCCACAGCAACTTAGTGAAACCCTCAGCAACTTAGTGAGATCCTGTCTCAAAAAAAAAAGTACTAGGGATGTAGCTCAGTTGTAGAGTACCTCTGGTTTCAATCACTAGTACCAAAACAAACAAATGAACAAAAATAAATACCTCAGTTCATTTGTGCTAAAAATGTAACTTATTTTCTTCCTATATCTGTTTTCAGCTCCCATGTAGCCTGTTAGTAGAAGCTTAATTTCAGTGATTTTTAAAAGCCATTTCATTAAATTCAAGGGTTTCTTAGTGAATTTAGTGTACTAACCTCGACCCGGATACAGATGGCATCTATGTTCGAGATGTTTCCTCTTTCTACTGTGACATCCATCTACTGTTAAGTTCTTTTTGTCCCGATCACCAAGTCTCTCAAACTTCAAGTCTCTTTCATCTACTTCCTTACTCGTCTGGGTACATGGAAAACATCTGACTGTTGGTTATAGCATGCTGGGGAAAGTTCCACGAGGTTGTCTCAGGCTCATGCAACTATCTCTAGTGTTCCTTTTCCTTGTTAGTTAGGGATAACCCTGCAGGATTTGCCCCTTTTCTAGACTCCACCCTTGAAGTTAGGCACAATTCCAGGTTACTTTTAAGTCCCAGACCTATCTGTTGGTTTCTATGATTGTCCCCAAGAAATCAGTAGGGCATAGGGATTCCCATTAAGATATAATCTTTTGCTTCTCCTGTGATTGATCTCTGTGGGAGATATCAAAGAAGGTAAGAATTACAGGAAATGATGGGATGGCAAACACTATCATTAATATGTTAATATTATGCTGATTCCACAAAGAACTTACCTGTAATCTGATAGCATGACAAATAATCATACTTGAACATTAGAACTGAGTTACATTTAATGGTAGAACACTAGCGTATCAGTCCAGAGCCATCTAGGACTTTAAACCACACTATGGCTCCAGTCTTAGTAAGGCCTGACCCTCAGTGTGCTCAGAGGCTTGGATTTCTGTTATAATTAATTTGAGCAATTTCTATGGAAGCTTTAACTAAAGCCATAAATCTTGGTGTCATCCTAGGATTATGATGTTTTCCTAGATGAGTATCTTGTTATACAAATAAGTTCATAGCAACAGCAATAACTCCTATTTCTTAACACAGACCCTCAGGAAACTGCTGTTTGGAAGCATTAGTTATTAGATATAACTAGATATACCTGTATCCTAGGCTAGGCTCAACTGGAACATCCATGCTGCCACACACACATACACATGTACTTTATTATTTTTTTTACAGAAGAAAATTTAATTTTTGTGACACTTTAAATATCAAAGCAGCAAAGTGACTATTAAACTATTATGAAATATATATACTATAAATGTAAAATCAAGTACTTTATTTATAGATCCTAGTTATGGCAATTTTAGGAAATTGTCCCTCAGATATATCATACAATTCTAAAAAGATATGTGTACAAGGGTTTTTCACAGATCCTTTGTTTGAATATAAAATTATAAATATATATTTTTTTTTAATTTTTATTATTGGTTGTTCAAAACATTACATAGTTCTTGTCATATCATATTTCATACATTTGATTCAAGTGGGTTATGAACTCCCATTTTGACCCCATATACAGATTGCAGAATCACATCGGTTCCATATCCTCTTTTTTACATACTGCCATACTAGTGTCTGATGTGTTCTGCTGCCTTTCCTATCCTCTACTATCCCCCCTCCCCTCCCCTCCCCTCCCATCTTCTCTCTCTACCCCATCTACTGTAATTCATTTCTCCCCCTTGTTTTTTTTTCCCTTTCCCCTCACTTCCTCTTATATGTAATTTTGTATAATGATGAGGGTCTCCTTCCATTACCATGCAATTTCCCTTCTCTCTCCCTTTCCCTCCCACCTCTCGTCCCTGTTTAATGTTAATCTTCTTCTCATGCTCTTCCTCCCTACTCTGATCTTAGTTACTCTCCTTATATCAAAGAAGACATTTGGCATTTGTTTTTTAGGGATTGGCTAGCTTCACTTAGCATAATCTGCTCTAATGCCATCCATTTCCCTGCAAATTCCATGATTTTGTCATTTTTTAGTGCAGAGTAATACTCCATTGTGTATAAATGCCACATTTTTTTATCCATTCATCTATTGAAGGGATCTAGTTTGGTTCCACAGTCTAGCTATTGTGAATTGTGCTGCTGTGAACATCGATGTAGCAGTATCCCTGTAGTATGCTCTTTTTAGGTCTTTAGGGAATAGACCGAGAAGGGGAATAGCTGGGTCAAATGGTGGCTCCATTCCCAGCTTTCCAAGGAATCTCCATACTGCTTTCCAAATTGGCCGCACCAATTTGCAGTTCCACCAGCAATGTACAAGTGTACCCTTTTCCCCACATCCTCACCAGCACTTGTTGTTGTTTGACTTCATAATGGCTGCCAATCTTACTGGAGTGAGATGGTATCTTAGGGTGGTTTTGATTTGCATTTCTCTGACTGTTAGAGATGGTGAGCATTTTTTCATGTACTTGTTGATTGATTGTATGTCCTCCTCTGAGAAGTGTCTGTTCAGGTCCTTGGCCCATTTGTTGATTGGGTTATTTGTTTTCTTATTGTTTAATTTTTTGAGTTCTATCTGAAGTGTGAGGAGTAAAAATTTGTTCCCAGGATGTAGGCTCCCAATTTACCTCTCTTATTGTTTCTCTTGCTGAGAAAAAACTTTTTAGTTTGAGTAAGTCCCATTTGTTGATTCTTGTTATTAACTCTTGTGCTATGGGTGTCCTATTAAGGAATTTGGAGCCCGGCCCCACAATATGTAGATCGGAGCCATTTTTTTCTTCTATCAGATGCAGAGTCTCTGATTTGATATCAAGCTCTTTGATCCATTTTGAGTTAACTTTTGTGCATGGCGAGAGAAAGGGATTCAGTTTCATTTTGTTGCATATGGATTTCCAGTTTTCCCAGCACCATTTGTTGAAGATGCTATCCTTCCTCCATTGCATGCTTTTAGCACCTTTATCAAATATAAGATAGTTGTAATTTTGTGGATTGGTCTCTGTGTCCTCTATTCTGTACCATTGGTCTACCCTCCTGTTTTGGTACCAGTACCATGCTGTTTTTGTTACTATTGCTCTGTAGTATAGTTTGAAATCTGGTATTGCTATACCTCCTGATTAACACTTCCTGCTTAGAATTGCTTTTGCTATTCTGGGTCTTTTGTTTTTCCATATGAATTTCATGATTGCTTTATCTATTTCTACAAGAAATGCTGTTGGTATTTTGACTGGCATTGCATTAAACCTATAGAGAATTTTTGGTAATATTGCCATTTTGATGATGTTAGTTCTGCCTATCCATGAACAGGGTATATTTTTCCATCTTCTAAGGTCTTCTTCTATTTCTCTCTTTAGGGTTCTGTAGTTTTCATTGTATAAGTCTTTCACCTCTTTTGTTAGGTTGATTCCCAAGTATTTTATTTTATTTTTTTTTTGAGGATATTGTGAATGGGGTGGTTGTCCTCATTTCCATTTCAGAAGATTTGTTGCTAATATACAGGAATGCCTTTGATTTATGCGTGTTGATTTTATATCCTGCCACTTTGCTGAATTCATTTATTAGCTCTAGTAATTTCTTTGTAGACCCTTTTGGGTCTTCTAGGTATAGAATCATGTCGTTTGCAAATAGTGATAATTTAAGTTCTTCTTTTCCTATTTTTATGCCTTCAATTTCTTTCGTCTGTCTAATTGCTCTGGCCAGTGTTTCGAGAACTATGTTGAACAGAAGTGGTGAGAGAGGGCATCCCTGTCTTGTTCCAGATTTTAGAGGGAATGCCTTCAATTTTTCTCCATTCAGAATGATGCTAGCCTGAGGCTTAGCATAGATAGCTTTTACAATATTGAGGTATGTTCCTGTTATCCCTAGTTTTTCTAGAGTTTTGAACATAAAGTGATGCTGTACTTTGTCGAATGCTTTTTCTGCATCTATCGAGATGATCATATGGTTCTTATATTTACACATGTACTTTAAACTGCAAGTCAAACATCACCTCCTCAACATTCCTTGAATCCCAGTCTCATCAAGTTGTTCTTTCTCTCTGCTGTCTGAATATCATCTGTAGCCTTCATCATAATGGTCATAATTCTGTATAGAAATTGCTGATTTGCTCATCTGTCTTTGTTAATACTCTGAGATTTTTGAGGGCATGGACCATGTTTTAATGACTTTGTATCCCAAGTGTATAGCAGTGGTATCTAGCACAAAGTGAGTACAATGAATGAATGTATATGTTTTTGAAATATTGAAAAATTTATGGAGCACCTACTATATGCCAGGCATCTTGCTAGCAGTTGTTCATGTTACTACAGTTAATCCCCACAACAATCCTGTGAATACATATTATCTTTGTGCTACAAATGAGGAAAATAAGGATCAGAGAGGCTAAGTGATATACCCAGTTACACAGTCAATAGTAGGCATAGGATTGAATCCCAGATCTTATAACTCCAAATTCAGTGTGTATCTATGGCTGGCGGAAATGAATGCTTGATAGATGTATGTCACTTATATTATTTTTCTATTGCTAAATAAGAAATTACCACAAACTTAGTAGCATGATACAACACCCATTTATTAGCTCAGAGTTCTTGGTGCATTGTGGTTCAGCTCATTCCTCTGCTTAGAATCTCACAAGGCTTACATCAAGGTGTCAACAAGGCTGAGTTCTTATCTGGAGACTATGAGGATAAATCTTCTTTCTAGCTCATTAGGTTGTTGGTAAAATTCAATATCTTGCTATTGTAGGACTAAGATATCAGTTTCCTTGATGGTCCTTAGCTGGAAGCTGCTGTCAGCTCCTAGAGGTTATTACTTATGTTTCTTGTCATATGCTCCCTATCCCTGCCATCTTCAAGATAGTCAATAGCATATTGAGTGCGTCCTGTGCTTCAAATCTTGTTTGATAGGCCAGGCCCATTCAGATAATCTCCCACCTCAAAGTCAACTGAATTGGAGCTTTAATTATACTTGAAAAATCCCTTTATAGTAGTACCTGGGTTTGTATTGGCTTGGATAACTGGGGGAAGGTATATATACACTAGGGATCTGAATTTTGGAGGTCATCTTAGAGTTCTGCCTACCACTTTGCCTTATGCTTTCCAAAGCTTTGTCTCCACATATACTCTTTCATTTTTATCTTTTTCAACAACTATATTAAATAGGCAAGATGGCATTATAACCACTAAAATATAGATGAGAAAGTTGGAGTAATGAAAAGCAGCCAGGTAATGACAGAGAAGGAATTAAAACACTTTCTTATTCAGTCATCTTTCAATGCCATACCCTTCATTGCTTTAAAAAATGTATAATTTAATTTGGATATAATAGAAATGAAGAAGAATCTCAGTCTTATGTAAGAAGACTTATACACCATATATTCTAATCCATTTGTATAAATGTTCACATTAAGGAAGGATTAATCATGTTATAAAAATGATTTACAGTAAGGCCCTTTAAATTCTACCCATTATCATCCACATTAACTTAGTGAATAATGATTATAACTAACATTTGTTAGGTGGGTGACAGATGTGGTGGTGCATACTTGTAATCCCAGCTACATGGAAGGCTGAGGCAGGAGGTTTGCCAAGTTTGAGGCCAGCCTGGGCAACTTTAGCAAGCACTGTCTGAAAAGTAAAAAGTAAAAAAGGGCTGGGGGTGTAGCTCAGTGGTAGAGCACTTGCCTAGCATGCATAAGGCCTAGGTTTCAATCCCCAGCTCTGCAAAACAAAACAAAACCCCTAATACTTGTTATGGTTTTATACTTTGCAAGACATTTCTACCCAATGTCTTATGTGCTTCTGTGCCCATTATCAATAAAAATTCTATTAATTGTGATCAATGCTATTTACTGTGAAATGATTTAGGAAAGTTACCTGAATTTGAATTTAAATTCACTTTCATCTAATTTTCATACTTATCTAAAATTTTAATATTTACTGAATTTTTAAGGAGTGTCCTTTGATGAAAAATAAGGCATTCCTGTAGGAGGTGTGTGTAGGTAGTTACAAAGAAATGCAAATTATTCTATATGCAAATGTAAACCCATATCTATATTTCTTTAGTTACACCGTCTTTACTGGAAGTCAGATTGATAGAGTAAGCCAGGGGCAGAGGGCATATGTATATGCCTGGGGGTAGGTAGGGACACACAGAAAGATACTAAAATCGTGAGATAAAATGTTGCAGTGACAGACCAGAATGGAGAGAGTACCTGAGCATCGGATTGCTTTGAGCACAAATTCCCCATTGCCTGACTTTAATGGGAAAGTTCCTTAATGTGAAATCCACCTGCCACCTCTTTTGCCCAGATCTGATAGCTCAGCCACCTGAAGGACAGGTGGTAGCAGCTTAAAAGGGAGGTGTTTCTACCTTGCTGTGAACTCTTTTTGCCTCCTTTTTCTCAGGCTTTGTCTGCGGTTCCTCACTGTGAGCAGAGTCACAGGCTGCAAGGCTTTGGCATTTCCTTCCAAAAGCAGTGACAGTGCATTGACAAGGGTTTTCTGGCAGCAATTTGATCATGGGTTGTAGAGAAAAAAGCTTTGCATTTCTTGGGACTGAAATTTTATTTTGAGGAACATTTTCAAGATATCTACTGAAAAGGAGGAGAAAGGAGTAAAGGATCTCAGTGAGGCACTGGGCTTCATCTATATTACTGATCAATATTGTAGTCATTTGGGCTTAAAGATCTGGCTATGTGTGCTATCAAGATGGAAATAAGCATTTTGGGGATGATACAAAGAGTGAGATTCTACCCATGAGAAGTGAATTGGGTGCTGGGGAAACTCTTCAGATGTTAACTATGGAGGGAGAAGTAATTTCCTGTCTATACTGCTTGATAAAAGGACAATAGTTCTAACACACTTATTTGGGATCTTAATTTTCTGTCACATTGATCAGTCAGGCCTGAAAATTTCTGAGAAAATAGTCCTTTTAAAAATTCACCTTCACAAAATTTTCTTCCTCTGGCCAGGTAGATTAGAAAATAAAACCACTTTTTCTGTCTTTCTCTCTCTTGCATGCATGCCACACAATTAATAATAACAGTAACAACAAAAACCCCCACAAACCATGCACATACACAAACACAGTTAAAGACAAGTCAAATGATTTTTTTCCTCCTCCTCCATTTTGGGTCCAGACCTTTAAAAAATATGTTTTATTTAGAGATGGAGTCTCACTGAGTTGTTTAGTGCCTTGCTAAGTTACTGAGGCTGGCTTTGAACTTGTCATCCTACTGCCTTAGCCTCCCGAAATGCTGGGATTACAGACATGCACTACTGCACCCGGTTTCTTTTGGTCTTGATCAAGTGTTTAAGTATGTGAACTTTGTCATCAGATAGATCTGGCTTTGATCCTAACTCTTCCACTTAGTAGCTGTTTGATCTCTGGCAATCTATCTGGCCTTTTTGAGCTTCTCTCTTTTCACCCATAATATGGGGGATAGTAAAAATGCTTGCCTTATAGGGTTAAGTGAAATAATAAATTGAAAGTATGTAGCACAAAGTCTGGAACATAGTTTTCAATAAACATTTGGTATTATTATTGTTATAATGAACTCATTGTGGAAGTTGATGCATATTGCTATTTTAATATGAAGAGACCCTTTGCCTTCAAACGACAGTCTTATGGGCTCTGCCATCCTCCTGTTAAACAATTTGTCTTTCTATATCTAATTTTACATGCATCCCCCCTGTGTGTTCTATAGGTCATTGAGCAACAAGGGGAAGCAATGTGAGGCAGGCAGGAATGTGGGTGTGGGTCTTGTCTGGTTTTTAGCTGAGAACTGGCTTTTATTTTCACCAAGAAAGTAGGACCATAAAATGGATAAGCTTACGGGAAAATACTAACAATCTGAGCCAGTCAAAAGAGCATTTGTTTGCAAATGGATCAAGGGAGGATACTGAAGAAAGATAATTTTTAAGAGGAGTGTAGTGAAACAGCCCTAGATCTCTGCAAATGGTGATAATAATACTTCTGAAAAATTGTGAAGGTTATTGTGAGAATTAAATGAGATAATGCACGTAAAATGCTTACCATAGTGCTTGGCACACATAGCAAATACATAACAAATATGCACTATAATTCTTATTAATATTGTATAATCTCTGTTACCATTCTTTGGGAATTTTGATTCAGTAGATTTGAGGAGGGACCTAGAGAGCTTCTTTTTGCGAAATAGTCTTTAATTGACTCCCAAGTCTTAAATGGGGCTATTTATTACATGTGTTTGCTGTGCTCATTTCTCCTCTACTTCCATAAGCCACTGTAGTCGACCCACTTCAGAGTAACATCCATTAGTTACCCAGTGACTTGTAATGGAGTAAATAGTACCGGAGAACTGCAAATTGGAATAACATACCCATATCCTGGAACCTGCTATTTAGGATTCATTATATCTCTGAAAATTTATGCCATTCTAGATTAAGAAGCATGTCCATTTGCCTACCAATAATAGCCATCTTCTTGGACCAAGCCGGAAAACAAATCCCTTAATGAGATGATTTTTTATTGATAGCAGACCTAATTTGTTTTTCCTTCTGGAAACATCCCATCAGTGCTTCCTCTTCACTGGTCTCTCCATGCTTAGAGGGAAGGATTTGATGTGCTGTAGACTATTAAGGGAAGTGAAAGCTCATTTAGAATGGCAAGTCAGGTGGGTTAATTTTAGTGCCTGGATTTGGAGCACAAATGAAAGAGACAGGCAGAAAGGGCAACTCAGCACCTGGCCTGCTGTGTGGAGATTTGCCCAATTCTCAGCCCATTTCATTACCTTCTGCTCTGACATCATAAAGTCAAGCAGGCCTTTTGATTTCCAAGGAATGAAGGGCAAATAGTATTATATGCCTGTTCATCACTACTGAAGGCCCAGTAAGATTATAATAGGGATTTAGGCTGCCTTTGCTAAAAGCAGTGTCTTCATTTTGGCCTGCAGATGTACAATGGGTAACTAGAAGCAGGATAAAGCTTGGCAGCTCTGCCTTCATTGTGTGTCTATAATCTTTGTCACTGTGACCTGCACAGCTCTGCATGTAGACATGTTAATCATTTAAGGAGTGGTCATCTAAAAACTTTGAATACAAGGTTTATTAGCCCTAATTACTTAACCTTTTCCCCCTTTAAGACTGAGGCAAGACAATCCCCCAAAACCAAATGCTAAATGTTTTCTCTGATATAAGGAGGCTGATTCATAGTGGGATAGGGAGCAGGAGCATGGGAGGAATAGATGAACTCTAGATAGAGAAGAGGGGTTGGAGGGGAAGGCAGGGGTCAGGGGGTAATTAATGATGGTGGAATGTGATGATCATTACTATCCAAAGTACATGTATGAAGACATTAATTGGTGTGAATACACTATGTATACAACCAGAGATATGAAAAATTGTGCACTATATATGTAGTAAGAATTGTAAAGCATTCTACTGTCATATATAAATAAAAAAAATAATAATAAAAATAAAAAAAGACTGAGGCAAGATTTTCAGGGGCATTCAAATGTTAGCTTTTACTACATCCTGTTTCAGACCCCTGGAGTGGCATTTAAACTTGCTACTCATTACTTTATACTGTCTAGGAAAAGTGGAATCTTACAGACACATTGCCCCACAATGAGACTGCCTCTGCTAAAGAGGAGCAATCATCTCATGGGGAACTGAATTGCCCTCTTCCAGGATCACGGGCCTAAAAGATAAACATTCTGAGCAACAAGTTGAAATTGTCCCCTTCAGTGATAAAGACTTTTCCAGAGCCACCATGCAAAACCAAAACTGAGATAAGGATCAACCAGACCCAAGTGTGACCAAGACTGCTTGAGTATACATGCCTCTTGCCCCCTGCCCCAATTCTTCATCTATTTAAACCAAAAGCTCATGTTAACACCCTAAAGACAGGGCTGAGATGTTTGATCTTACTTTGCTTTCCCAATATGGCCATATTGATTAAAGCTTCTTTCCTGCTTTTCACCGTTACCTTTTCTCTTTGGTTTTTAGGGTCAGTGACTAGACCTGATATTCTGGAACTTCTCCAGCCTAGAACTCTGGTAACAAGCTTGGAAAGACAACTTCCTGTTTTAGGTATAAAAGGGACCTATTTTGAAACAAAGTCAAAGCAATAGAGATTTTTGGTAAGAGCATCTGAGGTCTTGGGAAACAAGACTTATTCACTACTGCTTGTTAATTTTAAATTCATAGACAGAATGCAATTATTTCCTCCTATTTCCATCTGGAAATGTGAGATGATGAATCAGCACATCTTTCCTCTTGCATCACCAATTGAACCAAGTCCCAGGCAGGAGTAGCCCTTGACAAGGTGTACTGGTCATAGCCCATTTGTGCTAGGGTGGTGGGATAGGTTGCTGAGAGACTTAAAGTAAAACATGGAGACAGTGTGGAAGACAAGGTTTATTGAAAATGATTACAGGAAATATCCAATGGTGTCAAGCTGTATAGATAGTACCTCTGTCTCTTAGGGTGCATCACTAAGTAGAGCCTCCATCCCTTGTGACACTACTCCAGAAAGTCCAGTGGCAATAGGTTCCATCTCTCATGGTGCTGTCCCTTGTGATGTTTTGTCCAGTGGCAGTTGGCTAGATGAGGGGCTCTTATACTCTCCACAGTGCCCTCAATTTCACATCAGCCAATATAGGTAGGGATTTTGATAAGTTAGGTTACAGAAGCAGTGACATCACTAGCTTTGTGTACTTTGTCCCATTGTGTGACCAGCATCCTAAGGAACTTGGCATGATAGTTGCAAGAATGCAACTTTCTACAGATAACACTAACTTGTCCTAATTCCCAGCATACATAAGAGAAAGCAAGTGTCCTTTGAGATAATATTTATCTGGACATTCTGGCTGTTCCCATGAGTTAGCTAGGTTCTTGGGAATAGATAGAGGCACTTCAGGGACATGGTGTTTTACTGTCCTCATCTTCTTAAAGGATGTATATAAGACTTCCCTTTTCATTCTAGTTCTTGGCAAAGCAGCTTTACAACAGAGCTATCACTTACAGAGGAGGAAACCAGGACCAAAAGAGGTCAAAAAACTTGCTTTATACATTGTCCAGTGGTAGAAATACCCAAACCCATGTATTCTTACTACAGAGCCCCAGTTATTAAGGTCAAACCACCACTGTGTCTATTTTGACAAAAATCTATGTAAGAAATTCTGATGTACATACCAGGTTATAAATTCCTGATTTATTTCTTGAATATTTAAAGGTTACTTTGAGCTAAAAGTTGAAGTGATTCATAAACCTGGTTTAAAAGTTCAATTTATATGGGAGATTACACAGTGAAAAGTATATTTCTCTTTCTCACCTATTCCAGTTTGGCAGTTTCTAAATATTCTAATTCCCTTCCCTAGAGGACTATTTTTTTCACATATCCTTACAGAAATATTCTGAGCATACACTATCATCTATATGTCCATATATACCTTTAAAACATAAATGGAGGGGCTGGGGTTGTGGCTCAATGGTAGAGTGCTTGCCTGGCATTTGTGAGATACTGGGTTCAATCCTCACCACCACATAAAAATAAATAAAATAAAGGTATTGTATCCATCTACAACTAAAAAGAAACATAAATGGAAGCATATCACACATTCTGATGTTTCCAGTCTAACTCAGAAATCTGGCCTTGGTAATTAATTACCATCACCAACATCCAAAAAAGCCTGCTAACCAAACCATAGATGAGGACAGGATGGCTATGATATTTTATATAACCATAAAAACCCTGATGTAATATAGAATTCACTCTGTGGTGTCAAGCAATTAATCTTGATAGGAAGTGACTCCATCTGGCAATGTTTGCTTTGAGGGGCTGGCTCGTGCTCACTTGGCTTTATACTACATGACCTTGATCCCTGAGTGCAGGCATCGTCTATGTTTTATAAAGTGTGGTATCCCACTTGGTATTTAATGAGATTAGTTCTTTCTGTGTATTCACAGGATGTTCCATGATGATAGTGTGCCTACAAAATTTCTGTTTTGTTGGATTTAAGAAATATCCTTGGAATTTAGTGTGATTTACTCCCAGGACAATTCCTTTTATTCTTCACTTTTGCCTTTCACTATGAAGATCTTCTGAACTCTTAATCTGTACAAATTTTGACTCATGCTGAATATCTCGCTTCCTGCATACTAACAAAGATTGCTGGTTGGACAAACATGGTGTAAAAGAGAAATCATGACTAGTACTTCTACTTTTAGAAAAGAATGAACAAAATATACCTAGCACTTGAGGACTACAGAAAAACAAACAGCATATTTCCTATTTATTAAAAAAGAGATGTGTTGCTCTCAATTATAAATAATTGGTGTTAGATTTCTAAACAACTGCTAGTATCTGACTTGTAGCGATAAAGTTTATGGCAAGGATTCTGTGTATGGCAGTAAAGACAGGATATGTATGTGCTTAGTCAACAGTAAGGCATTACCCATGTTATACAATGCATCTCTTGACTTTATTCCTCTTATGTAACTGAATTTCTTTTTCTAATTTTCCAATTTCTTTTAGGCAGTAAATTTTTCCATTTCATAGGTTTTAAAGTATTAGATGTGCACTGCCATTAAAGAGAAAAATTCTTTAAAAAGGCAAGCTGTTGAACAAAATCAAAATGTGAACACCAAAGTGGAACAAATCATACTATTTTGTTAATTAATGTAGTAGAAAAAACAGAGATATTTTGGAGTTGGGCAGACTTGGATTCTGTTGCAATTTTACTTTTAGGGACCTTGAGCAAGTTATTTAATGTTTCTTAGCCTTAGTTTCCTCATCTGTAAAATGGGTGAGATCCTTGATTAAAATATTGTTTATAAAAATCAAAACTAAATACTCATCAAAGGAAATATTACTTTTATTATTATTAAATACAAAATACATAGGAATATCATTCCTTAAGAACTGTTTCCCTATACTTATTTTCACAATTTACTTTAAATCTTGTTTTTATGCTCCAAATTCCTTTAGTTGTTTCTCTTTTTAATTTTTAATTGATACATAAAAATTACATATGGTTACTAGTGATATTTGGATACACATATGCATTGTATAATGTTCAAATCAAGGTAAGCATATCTATCCCCTCAAACATAGAAATTTCTCTTTGATTCTTGAATTCAATACCTTTTGCAATGTGGTGGTGTTACACAGTAAAGGGCTCATCATAGAGCTGAGGTAGCTGCAGATGTACATCGTCACTAGTTCTTGCATTTGTGCTGGACAGATTTCTGTCATGTCACTTAGAGTAGCAGGCATAAGTTTATTAGAAGGGATATGAAAAAGGAAAACAGGGACACTCTCAAAGAAGAAAGTGTGTCCTCTTACAAAGGAGAGGGATAGCATGCCTCTCCTTCCTCCAGTTTTACTGGGGTCTCAGGGAAGTTTCCAGAGAGTCCCTTCCAGGTCCACCTCTTTTCTTTCCTTTTTTTTAAAACATTTTATTTTTTAGTTGTAGGTGAACACAATACCTTTATTTTATTTTTATGTGGTGCTGAGGATCGAACTCAGTGCCTCACGCATGCCAGGCGAGAGCTCTACCACTGAGCCACAACCCCAGCCCCACCTCTTTTCTTTTGACTGACAACAAGACTGCATTAGAATTTCAAGTCCCCACTGCACATGGTCATACCCCTTGGAGGGAACATTTTAGTATTATGATGACATGCTAAAGATCCAAGGCAATTCTGGATCACTTTGGCCCATACTGACTGGTTCTAATTATCATCTCTCTGGAATCTGGTCTCCATAAGGGTCACAGAATTAACCTCCTTCAGGGCAACTTGGGTTCTTCTTATTAGTAATTTGAGCCTGCATGTCTCCTGCAGAGAACAGGTGGTTTTCTGAGGAATGTAGCAGGTCCTATTGACTTCAGCCAGGCAGGGCTGCAGGCAAATTTTAAAAGAAATCATGTGGGAGGTCAGTACCCTAGGCCCAGTTTATAGAATTATCCCTTTAACCTCATGTTACTACTGCTCATGTCTGTTTGTTACCTATCAGTAGAAAGACTCTTAAGATTGTCCCCAATAAACCCTATTTCCTAGGATTCAAGTCCTTGTATAATCCTCTGAGTGTTAACTGGACCTAAGGATTTGTTTCTAAGGGATAGAATACAGAAAAAAGTATTGAGATATTGTTTCCATCACTAGGCTCTAAGAGTGACTTCAATCTTGTTAGCTGACTGTTGCTGGCTTTGATGAAGTAAGATACCATGTTGGAGAAACCCATTTTGGGCAAGGAACCAAAGGTGACCCCCGGTGAAGAGCCAGTAAAGAATCTTCATTTTACAGCCTGGGAGGGCCTGAATCCTGCCAATAACGACATGAGTGAGCTAGGAAGTAGATCCTCCCTCAGTGAATCCTTGAGAGACCCTACCCTTGACCCACACTTTAATTATAGTCAGCAAGAGACCCTAAAGCAGAGGACTCAGATTAGCCATGTCCAGATTCCTGATCCGAAAACATTGCAAGATTATAAATGTGTTTTGTTCTAAGCTTCTAAATTTGGGAGTAATTTTTTTATGCAGTAGGTAACCAAAATGCCTAGAATGGATTTCTAGAGGTCAAAAGAATGATCTTATTGATACTTATTTCATCCTCATGATGACACTATGAGATCAGCATTTTGACCTTTCTTTTACAGATTAGGAAACTGAGTCTCAGAGAGGTTATTAAACTTGTCCAAGGGTAGAATGGATAGTGGTCTGTAGTACTTCAAAACTGACACTTTTAAATCACATAAATACAGTTGACTTTATCACAATATGATGACTTGCAGTGTACTCTAACTATGCTTAACTCCCTGCTTTGAACATAGTAGTTGCTCAATTATATGTAACCTATGAGCATTAGACCTTGAACTCACAACAAAGAACCTCTGAATCAGACTGCATTCAAAATCCAGCTTCTCACTTCCTGCTGGGATAGTGGTCTTGCTCATAGTGATCACAATGGTCCATATATCCTGAACAAGGTCCTGTTTCACCAAGTGATCTTAATAGCTTATTCAAATATGTCCATTCAGGAGGGCCATCCAATATGTTGCAATGTGCTGAACTCATTTTCATTCTGCTCAGGTGGTACCATTGAGCTGTGGGGGGCCCTTGAGCTATTCACAAAGGTTACCCATGCCCATACACAGATGCTGCCAATTAGAACAGTGATTGAATTTGAGGTACCAGTTGCTTTCTAATGAGCTATTGCAGCTGAAATTAAACACCTTCTTCTTTTCTTTCTCCTCAACAAGGCTTGGTAACTTCCTATTTACTGATGGAATTTTACAGCCAGTGTATTTTATAGAGCACTTACCCTAATAACAATAACAGAAACACCTTACAGTTGTGTCAGCTTGATTGTTTATGAAATACTTTCATATGCATCTCATTTGATTCTATGGCAATTTATCTATGCCTTATGAGATGCCTTATGACTTCCTATCTTGTATTATAGCTATTTATATACATGAGGTAGTATGGTCTGATACAAAAATCATAGATTCTGGCATCAAACAGACCTGGATTTGAATCCCAGGTCCACCACTTCCTAGATGTCTGATTTGAATAAGTCTATGATTCTCTCTAAGCCTCTGTTTTCCTCATTTGTAAAATGGGCTTGATTATGGTATCTTACAGGGTTTTTGTGAAGGATAAGATAACACATAAAGGGAAGGACATGGGGATGCAGCTTCTGGTTCTGGTGGTGTGTCATGGAGCTGGGGGTCAGAGGAGTCTGAAACATTTGCAGAGTTCCAGAATGAGACTGAACAGAACAATCAAATAAGGTCACTGCCAAATGAGATGATGGCTGAGGAGCCAGAAGTCATCCTAATATTGGCTTCCTGGGGCCAGGTTCCATGACAGCCTGCTAGGCTCTCACCAGAGATCCTTACTGAAAATTGTTGAGGAGCTTGTGACCATGTCACAAAGGAATTCTCCCAATCCTGTAGCCTCCAAGCAGAGATTCATGAAGGCCTGTTATGAGGATGCATCTGGGCCCAGGAATATCCTCAGACATCTCCAGGAACTTGCTGAACAATGGTTGAGACCTGATATTCATGTGAAGAAGCAGATAGTGGAGATGTTGGTGAAGGAGCAATTCCATATTGTGCTGCCTAAGAAGCTCAGAGTTCAAGTGCTAAGCTGTCAGCCTGGGGTCAGAAGCACTGGCTAACTAACTCCCTGCTTGTTGCTCTGCTCACTTGTGAGAAGTAAACCAAAGATCCTATTTATTGTAGAATCCAACTGCAGCCATGGGAAATCATAACCCCATTTTTTGAGCTTGTGTTTGACTAGTTGAAATAGTCCCTCATGCCTGGTGCTGTGGCACATGCCTGTAATCCCAGCAGCTCGGACGTTGAGGCAGCAAGTTCAGAGCCAGCTTCAGAAATGGTGAGGTGCTAAGCAACTCAGTGAGACCCTGTCTTTAAAGAAAATACAAATAGGACTGGGGATATCGCTCAGTGGTTGAGTGTCCCTGAGCTCAATCCCCGGTAACCCCCCCCAGCCCCATACACACAAAAAGAAGAATCCCTCAAAGTTTGTGGTGATACCTCTTTTTGGCTGAAGCAGCTTTAGTTCCTTGGACTGTGGATTCCAGAAGGAATTGCTTTGCCCTCTTGTTAGGGCAAGTGGCCTGCTGCTTGGGGCTCTTCTAAGAGCTTGTTTTTCTTCTGCTAAATGCCTCCTTTTTTGTGTGTGTTGTGATATATTTTAGTATCTTGTTTGTATGTATCCAAAGAGGTTATCAGCTTTAATTTTCAGAGTTCATGATTTTCATTTTGATGGCATGAATGGAAATTTCTGAAACCTCACCAGTAACTCATTTGGGATGCCCTCAAAGTATTGAAGTTTGGCTCTTGATTTAAAGAATAAAATAAAAGGCAGGACAATGAATAAGAATGCAATAACACTTCCCAAAACAAACAAACAAAAAACCCATTATTGTTAGTTTGTATGCAATTAGCCAGAGAAATCTGAGTGTTCATTGTATGTCCGACAGGCCTATCATTGTGTCTTTTATCTTTTGGAAGGAAGTTCAATACATCTTGAATGGACAAACCTGGGGTCAAGCAGGGAAGTTATTATTATCCCAGTAGATGGAGGTTAAATAGCCTGCCCAGGGCTCACATGGCTGATAAATGATAGAACTGGAATTTGAATTTTGGTTGTTAGCTGCCTAGCCAATGAATCTTCCTATAGTCTTTTGGATTGGTTTGCAAAATTGATGTTCTGAGAATAAAATATCTTGTAGAAGAGAGACAAGCAAGAGCCTAAGCTAGATTCTTCACTGGGATTCAGATGTCTTAGGGCATGCTGGACTAAGCTCTACATCCTACTCCCCATGGGCTACTAATGAGTCTCCTGAGAAAAAGAGCTATATATACATGTTAGGTTCAATAATAGAGATTTAGTTGTTAGATGAGTAGGGCAAATATAAGTACATTTTAATTATCCATCATTCAGATTTGCCTATTGGTCTAATTCCCCAAGGATTTGTATCTAAAGCTCAGGTAGAGAGATACTAAAAATCAAAAGACAAGCGGGGAAAACTAGTTTGTCTAAATATCTCTGTGAAGCCTTGGAAGGGAGGTAAGGAAGCTCAGCTTTTAAGCCTACCTAATTGAGAGTTAGCTCAGACCAGAGCCAACTTTGACACATGGGGTTTCCAGGGAACAGAACTCAACTTTGGTACTTGGAAAGATTTAGCACATCAGTGACACCAGGGGCAGTACATAGCTGCAGATGCTACCCAGCCTCCAGTAATTGGCACGATATTAGCACCTGGTGCCACTTGGATTCAAGAGTAGAACAAGGCAGCACCAGTGGTTTGATGTAGCCCTGGAGGCTTCTGGAACTGGGGAAGTAGTACAAACATTAATGTCCTCATCTTTTTTAGTGGGCCTGATAGTAGTGATAAGATGCCTATAATATGGCTTCTATAGGTAGTGGGGACCTATGAAGTCCAAAAAACAGGGAAGGCTTCTTTATGAATATACTTGAGACAACCTCTAGGGTTAGGAGAAATAAGTGGAGGACCTAGAGATACCATAATGATAGCTTTGGTGAAAACCAGAAAAGTGCTTTCTAACCCATACTTTGGTAGGGTTTAGTGAATTACAGATTATGTTAGGAACCAGACAGAAATAGCAAGATTGATCACAATTTAGAAACAGACTTGAAAAAGAGGTTACTGAATGCCATGCCAAATCCCCATCTGACTGTCTGGAGTAACTCAAGCCAACAGTTTACAACTTCTAGGATGAATTGGATGAAGGTGGTAAGCAATTTGAAGCTTCCAAGGGGTGTGGTAGGGATGGGAGAAAATGGCCAATATTAATAATATGCACAGAGATGGCTAGCCATTGGTTTTATACTGAGTGGTATCCCTCTTACAAAGTGTTGCCTGTGGAAGGGCTGAGACAGTGGCATAATACCTTTGATGTCAGCAATACAAATTAAATCTGTCTATGACACATAAAATAAGCTTCTTTTCCTCATGATAATCTAATTATTTTTGTTGTCCTTCAAGGTTAACCAAAGATGTACTAAAGGCCTTAGGTATGTGTCAAGAACAATACTATCACCACTAACAGCAACAACAAAACACTTATGTAGCACTTAGTTTGTTTAGGTTACTTTTCTAAGCCTGGTGTGGTGCCACACACCTCTAATCCCAGCAACTTGGGAGGCTGAGGCAGGAAGTTTGAGGCCAGCCTCAGTAATTCATTGAGGTCCTCTCTCTCAATAAATAAATAAATAAATAGGGCTGGGGATGTAGCTCAGTGCTAAAGTACCCTTGGGTTCAATCCTCAGCACCTCCCTCAAAGTTACTATTCTAAGCTTTATGTGTGTGCTTGCATACATACACCACACACACACACACACACACACACACATGTTTTCCCCTATTATTCCATCTTTCTTCTCACAATGCCTTAGAGAATGGTCTTTCTCAGTCAGGCCAAACTGGGATTTGCAAAATGTGTTTCTAAGACCAGTTGTGCCAGGGAAGTTGTTAGGTGTTATATAAAACAGAGTTCCTTGAGCAAGTATGTTTGGGAGACACAGGGTTATATAATGTAAACATATTTATCTACTACCAGATTTCCTTATGGGTTATGTATGGAAATATTTTAAGAGGGGAAAATAGATGATATCTTCAGAGTTTCTCAAAGAGAGGCATTAAAGCATGATGTTACGAATGGGGGACCCTGAAGACAGACTCTGGATTCAGACCTGAGCTAGGATCTTTCACTTGCTACCCATGTAATCTTGGAAAAATCCATTTCATGTTTTTATGCCTCAGGTTTCTTATCTGTCAAATGGGAATTATAATGGTAATATTTATATCATAGTTTGGTTTACATATACATATATATCCACACAGATCAGATGTTTATATGTATATATGGATATACATAGGGCTTAAGAATTCTTGGCTTTTAGCTATTCAAGAAATATAAGCTACTTTGATTTGATTCTGTAAACATTTAAAAATTTTTTGGTTCAATGTCTTTAATTGGTTGATTCTGTAATCCTTTTCTTATAAAGCATCTGACAGCATTTGAGTTTTAAAGCACACACACATTTTGGGAAGGCTGAACTGGGTCCTTCTGATATAAAGACTATAGGGGGATTAAGCAGGGATAAAATAAAGGTGGTCCAATGAAACCTGGGTTGAAAGACATTTCTGGAGTCCAAATCTCAAATACTATTTCCTTCCTTATCTCCAGATATTTTTCCCTTTTATGGAGATAATCACTTGCTGGCCTCAAATTGGTTATTTTTACATTTTGAAAGAAGCAGAATGGACTAAATGATTGAGGTAGCCCAATCTTCCTCAATCAATGACTGAATTGATTTGAATTCAATGGCTTTGATTTTTGCATTTGAAAAATGCATATCTACTTTTACTGAATTACATTTTGGAATTTTGCTAGGACTAAAGAATGCTACTCAAACATCCATAATTAACAAAAGACCAAATTCAAATTGAATTACCTTCTTATGCATCTGTTTGATCAGAAAAATGGCAGGAAATCAAGATGTACCCTGTCTGGGAAGAGCACTCTTATTGTGCTTAATGTTTTCCATACCCAACTACCTTTTAGACATATGCAGTGTCAAGCACCATAAGTTCTTCAAAAACAAAAACAAAAACAAAAACAAAAACAAAAACAAAAACAACCCTCCCTAATGTTTGTTGCAATAGGCCAGTCAGGAACCGCCTATGGAGAGAGGGCTGTAAATTTTGTTCCCAGATAATGCTAATGGTGCTGGTTCAGATGCCACACTTTGAGAACCACTGCTATAGAAGTTAAGGGAGTGGGCACCAAAGTGGACAGGTAAGGGTTTAAATTCTAGCCCCATCATTTGAAAGGTGTGCACTCTTTGGTTAAATTACTAAATCCTTGTGCCTCAATTTATGTATCTGTAAAGTGGGGATAGTTGTAACAACCTAATAGGTTGTTGTGAGGATTAGTTAATAAACATGAAGCCTTTCAAACAGTTCATACTCTATTAGTATTACTACTGCTAAGAGAAATGTTTTGTAAGGAGTAGGAGGAGTCAGGCCAGGTCCTAAGATGGGCCAGGGTCCCTGGAATGGGGAAAAGGCATTGCTATAAATCTGTATCATTCCCTTTTCATTTGCTATTTAAAAGGAGTATTAATGGTAGCACTTGATACTGTGGTTTTTTAGAGATAGAGATGCTTCAGGGAAGAAGTATTCAAACCCTGAGAAGTAATTTGTGCTCCTCTGCCATCTGCTTGATGGTTCTCTCCTAACTATCTACTAACCTGACCTCCAATATGCTCAAGTTCTTCCTCTCCTAGCAAAGTGGCAACAGTTCCAGTTTGGCTATAGGCTTCTAAAGCACATGCCCCTTGACCTCTGTGGGAATCTTATGGCAATATTTTCATTCCAGGGAGCATGGATGAAGTGCTCATTTATATTCCAACCTCCATGGTTTGATGTCTCTCACTGAATTCCCATCTTATTCTCCTAGGGGAAAAATCACAATTAAAAATTTTGACACCTTGGTAAGTCACTCACAGAAATGAGAGAACTTGGGTAAGTTTATAATCCATTAATCCTCCCTCAGGTGTGGCTCCTTGTCCCAAGATTCCCTGTATACCTCTAATTTTGATGGTAATTTGGAAGCTAGTTAGCCTCAATGGCGTGTAGTTCCATGCCCTGGTTGAAGGAAGGTGGCTAAATCTGGGTATGGGGTAACTGACCCTCAATCTCTGTGAATGATAATCCAGTGTGTTTTTAAAGATCAGCTTTTGTGCTTTGTGGTGGTGGCTGACTCTGAGATGCTGGAGGGGAAGGTTAATAATGCCCTGGGGGTTTATTAGTTTTAGCCCAGTCTTTCTTGATGTACTAAAATGGAGTGCAGCTATCATCCACAGCGGCTTTCTCCCTCTGCTCATTAGTTAATGTCAGGGCTTTAATGGTACAGAGCAAAAGAAAGGGTGTGTGTGTTTATGTGTCCCCATTTGCCTTTTCCCTCTACACTCACCAGCTGAGAGTAATTTATTTATTTCCACAAAGGGAAATGTGCCTTAACGATAAGAATTCTGGCCTATAAATTGGAAAAGCTTGGTTCTGGAACCACCATCACCTCTGACTTACTCCATGACCTTGGATCTATTAGCTAGATTTTCTGGGCCTTTGTGTCCTTTCCTGAAAAATAGAATGATCCTGATCTTCCCATCTCAAAGGGTAGTTGAATATATAGTGAGATAACTGGTCACACTTTGGAAACTGATTGGAATTTTCTGAGTAGAAGATATGATTATTTTCCCCAACAAATTCTTGTGCTTTTTTTTTTCTCTTCCCTCGTACTCTAATTAATAACAATCCTTATAACCTTTTTAAAAATACGAGCATAAATTAAACAACTATGTTTTATAGAAATAAAATTTCAATTATAGTTCAATATTTTCCAAAGAACCAAAGAAGGGGAAAAAAAATCCTGCACAATAAAAAGCACAGGGGAATTCATGTATGTGGTACTGCAAATGGCTCATTCAGAAATAAAGCTACATTTCAGAACCAACCAGTAGATGTCAGTGTTTGACAAGCACAGAGATACTAGCATTAGCTTCTGGCTCCATTTCAGCTAGTAAGTTTCTCTGCAAAGGAGAGGGAGTTTGTGTAACTGAAGCAAAGATTTTGCTTTCTCACTTCTCGTCCCGTCTTGCAGAAAACAGCCTGATGCTCTGGGTATGTCGCCGTTATCTTCACTTCCACTGATTCCCTTTATAGATCTGCAGTCTGCTGAGAAGTTTAAAACACAAAATTAAACATGTGCTAAGCTCCCTGAAGGCCACATACTTGTTTTTCTTCACAAAGGTGCTTTTCTTCTTCCAGCTCAACCTTCCCGTCCTATCTTTTGTGTAATATTAATCAAGTCTAACAGGGAAATACTACCCTTTGGGGCCCAGGTTCCCACAAGGTCTTTAATGTTTGCTACAGAATGACACTAGCTCTGATTTCAGATGAAACTGCCATTTTCTAAAAATGGCAGCTACTTGGTGTGTCATCTTAAAAAAGAAAAATGGTCACACTGTAGCTGTGCTAAACTGCCTCTTTCAGTCCTTTTCCATTTTACACCAGGAGATTTCAAAAGAAGCTGTGTAATTAGGCCCCAGTTGTGTCTTGTTGAGCTTACCTTTTCCTCGGGAAGATGCATTCTTGTTATTGTTAGTTTCTTATTACATCCTGGATTAGGGAGGAGATGTGCAGCAAATTCAGACTAAGGCTGGTGATAAAATCAACTTAGCTCTCTAAACAGGCCACCTGCTTTGGGCTTTTGGTACCTAAACTTGTGAAGTTTCCACTCTTGAACCATTTTCCAGGGGCTCCACAGTTAGTGTGTGTGTGTGTGCACATGTGTGTGCGCATGCACACATACATGCCCTTGTTGCCCTTCATAGGCAGCCAGCTCAGATGTATTAAAGGGATTGAATTGGAATTGTGACTTCGCCCCTGTGGTCTGCTTTATCCTTTTTGCCCCTGCCCAGATGGAATAAAACAATTTAATGACAAAAAAAAAAAAAAAAAAGAGTCAAAGGTGGCTCTAGACCTTGGTCATACTTCCTTTTGGAGATGGTCTGGATGTGACAGCACCTACCAGTGCAGAGTAGTGCCCTGTGACAGCATCCTTAGTGGCTGCTGGCCAACAGCTGGCCTTGTCCTGGGGAATGAGTCATCAGACATAAGCAGCTTGCTCTTGGAGGCAGGCTTGGCATTAGTTTCAAGGTCCCCTTGGATCTGGTGCATGTTTGCTGCCACTTTGCTGTGTCTCAACCTGGGCCTCTTCACAGCAGTGTTAGTAGTCTTGGGGAAAGAAAGGATCTTCAGGGCTGGGGATATAGCTCAGTGGTATAGTGCTTGCCTAGCATATGTGAGGTCCTGAGTAAAATCCCCAGCACTGGGGAAAAAAAGAAAAGAGGAAGAAGAAAGGAACTTCATTCTCTTGAAGGCTAATTTTCCATCACCTTTCCACTTCCTGACTTATACCCAGGTACTTTTCCTTCCCAACTCCTGAAGGACCCTGATCCTATACACCTCAGCTTTCAGCCTGACACCTTCAACCTCTTCTTCTTCTTGCTGCTTCCCCTCTCTTTTCCCCAAGTTAAGGGAACTAGTTTTGGAGGTAGACATACCTTAACCATTTGTACCTGTCTGACATCAGGCAAGTTCCTTTACTCTCTGAAACTTGGTTTCTTTTTAAAAGATTATTATTTTGTTTTAATTGTCAAATAACAATTGTGCACATTATGTATGTATTGGGTACGATATGATGTTTTGATATATGTTTATATTGTAGAATGATTAAATTCTGCTAAAAAACACATATGTCATCTCACATCACTTTTTTGGTGGTAAAACATTTAAAATCTATACTTTTAGACAATGCAATTCACTGTTTTTTATTATAGTCATCATTCAGTGCAATACATCACCAACTGCACTAACCTTGCTGTGCTTTGAGAGGATTAAGTGAGGTAATGCATGTAATGTAACTAGCACTTTGAAGGAACAAAGTAATCTATAGTTGCTGCTGTTAATTTGATGTTTCTATTCTACTAATTGCCTGCCTGCTCTCCTTTCACTCTCCTCCCTTTAACTGTTCAATATTTCCAATGACTGGGTTATCTTTACATTTATGCATTTACATTGATTCACTACCCATTCACCCTTGTTTTGGCAATTATATCTTAAAGTCCAAAGGTTTTTCTTGTTCTCTGTTTTTCACTTGTACTATCCTGTCCACGTTTTACAGATGCAAAGGTCATCTCAAATCATTCTGGAGAAAACAATAAGAATTTTGAAAAAATTCTCTTTCATTCCCAGAATTATCTGTATTTCAGAGTCTTTTATTTTTCCTGTTTGCTCATTTCTGTTTGCTCAATTATTCTCCCTTCTCTGATTATTGAAATTTTATCTATTTTTCTAAGCCCAGTTCAAATGCCACATCCTCCATAATGTTATCCTTAATCCCCATAGTTGGAAGCAAATACTCCTTCTGTCTTTCACTTCTATAACCCTTGGTTTGAACCTTTTTATTACATAGCACCATATATTATATAGTTAATTGCTTGTTTTGTGTCTCAGTTTGACTTTTCTTCTTTAAATATAAATTCCTGGAGGTCAAGGACTAGGCTATGCAATCTAACTTCTTTGTAGATGTTCAGTATGGGGCTCCCTGCTCCAGTGTATTGTTTACAAAGCCCCATTCAGCAACTTTGCTGGTCACCCTCGTGAAGTGAGAATCATAAGA
Organism: Marmota monax; assembly: GCF_021218885.2. NCBI lineage: Eukaryota > Metazoa > Chordata > Mammalia > Rodentia > Sciuridae > Marmota > Marmota monax. Next base: position 275,210 of record NW_026695210.1, on the reverse strand, counting down.
TTTTTAAGACTATCCTGGTAGGCTGGGTGTGGTGGTGCCCACCTGTAATGTCAGCAGCTTGGGAGTCTGAGGCAGGAGGATCACAAGTTCAAAGCCAGCTTCAGCAAAAGCGAGGTGCTAAGCAACTCAGTGAGACCCTGTCTCTAAATAAAATACAAAATAGGGCTGGGGATGTGGCTCAGTGGTCGTGTGCCCCTGAGTTCAATCACTGGTACCCACTCCACCCCCCAAAAAAATATCCTGGCAGATCAACGATTGCAGTAATTGTGGAAGAAGTGGTAGCTCTTTTCTAGAAATCTTTGCAATATGCTATGTCCTCATTGGATTGAGCTGAATGAAGTGGAGACTTGCCTGAAGTAAAAGTATGGTCAAAATGAACTCTGGTGATTTTGTAAGGACAATAGTTGATGGTCCTCTGAGATGACATTGGTGGGATGCCTTTCTCCCTGCAACAAATGGTCAAGTAGCTTCAAAATATTCAAGGGCCAGTAGAGAGCTGGCTGGCTTAGGTTGCAGCAGTAGATTTAGACTATACTAGGGTTTCTTCAGAGGAGATTAATATATATCTGAATATTTTAATCCATGCTGCCCAGCAGGTAATTCTTTTATAATACATCATAGTACAAATAAGAAGGTTGCCTTTCTTTTTGCCTGAGGCCTCACATAGAACATGGGATAAGACAGAGCCAAGGCCTGACTGACATAACTGGTAAAGGTACTATGAGCCACTTATAGATTTAAAAGAAGAATGAGCCTAAAGTGCCAGCTCCCTGTGGTCCTTTTTCACACACTAAAAAGGATGACATGGAAGCACAATATATATTTATATAAGTCCATAGTTATAAATTTCATGTTCTGCAGCTTTATATTATATAGAATATGTATTTATATAAGTTCATATTTACAAATTTTCTTTATATTTGTAAATAAATTTAAATTCATATTGATATACTAGACATATAAGCAATTTTCTTTTTTGAGAAGGCATAGCAGTCTCTGTACCTAATCAGAACCCAGGAGGTGATGAGAATCTGTCTCATGATAGGTCCCAGGAGAGGTAGGGAGGTAAGTGGGAGATAGCTTCATAGCAGCTCCTTATAGGCTTCCTTCTAGTCCTCTCATATTCCCGGAGAATCACAAGGCATTCCATCAACACGCAGGCTGTGGTTTCAGCCTTTGCCTGTATGCTTTATGTAGAAGTGGGCAAGGTTACCAGGGTTGAGAGCCAGCTCCCTTCCAGGCCCATTCATTCTTTGGTGTCCAGTAACATGTTGACTGATAATAACTACAGTTTCTGCATACTAGAAGCTTTTAAAGAACACTCTTACCCCTTCTCTAAGCTCCAAGTTTAGATAGTTTCTAGCTAAACATTTGGCAGAATTTTCCCTTATCATTTTTTACCCTATTATACTTCCTATTCAAGTTAGGCTGATTTACTCCCTTGCTTTCTCACATGGGTTACTTTCTTTTTCTTTTTTTTTAAAGAGAGAGAGAGAGAGAGAGAGAGAGAGAGAGAGAGAGAGAGAGAGAGAGAGAATATTTAATATTTATTTATTTATTTTAGTTTTCAGCAGACACAACATCTTTATTTGTATGTGGTGCTGAGGATCGAACCCAGGCCGCATGCATGCCAGGTGAGCGCGCTACCGCTTGAGCCACATCTCTAGCCCACATGGGTTACTTTCATCACAAGCAATATCTAAGGAACTCTCTTGACAGGGGAATGGTTTCTGAATCCGGATTTCGTTGAGCCTGGCACCTCTGGTTTGTTCTTTTTCTTACTTTGTCCTAACAATTTGGTTTCTGCAGGTCTTTAGAATTCTGAACACATGGATTTTGACCAGATGCCTTTCCCTAACCTTTGTTACACATGTCTTTGTGGTTCCCGAATATTGGGGATCAAACTGAGGAACTTGTGCTACCACTGAGATATACCCTCAGGTCTTGAGCAATATTTTTTGTAGGATCATGGGGTATCCAGTAATGTCTGGGGTGGAAAGTAGAGAGTCAGTCATTCATCTTTCCATCGATTTATTTTTTCAACAAATGTGCCAATTGATTTTCTTTTTGTAGTGCTGGGAATTGAACCCAGGGCCTCACTCATGCTGGTCAAGTGCTCCACTGCTGCTACATCCACAGCCCTGTACTGAGTGATTTTTTTTAATGAATCAGACACTCTTCTAGATCCTTCTGTGAACAAAACAAATGTGGTTTTTGACCTCATGAAATTCTAGTTGGAGGTTTGGAAGGAAGAAAAGATTTAAAAGTAATCAAACAAAAATAATCAGGTGAAACCAGATGAAACACTTGCTGACAAGTGTTGTAAAGAAAATAAATTGGCAGTGTGCTAAGGCAGACGTGTGCTAGATAAGAAAAGCCTGTTTGAGAGGAGGTATGGGATTTATATAAAGATCAAGAAGAATACCATTCCACTTAGAGGAGACAGCTAGTACTGAAGCAAGTAACTGGGACTCTGCATTCTAAGGATAAGGAAATAGAAATAGTGGCTCAAGTAATCTTTGTGAAGGGTGGTGGTGGGTTTTAGAGGGGGAAGAAGCAGCACTTTGAGAACTTCCCAGTTGAATTTCTATTAACAACCCCCAAGTATGTATGGACTCTATAGCTGTTAGGCCTCTTGATCAGAAAAAGAGGAGACTAGCTGAAAGTGAACATCCATTTTGATGTCCAAGGGTTGGCAGAGATGATTGCAAATCACCCAGTTTTAGAAGGTAGGAGGCATGGCTTTGTTCTTTTGTACTTTCTCCATATTCATGCAGTGAAAGTATTTGACAGATTAACTCACACTAAAATGTTAGTGACTGTATTTAATCCCTATGGATGTTTGTCTTTCTAAGAAGACTCCAGAAAAAAGGCAATGGATATAGGAAAGAATAAATGAAATGGCTAAACCCTTAACATTGTAATTTCAAGTGCCGTGTTAGCTAGGAAAATGAACCCCCCACTTAAGTCTATTAATATCTTTAATCTCCATGTTCCAGATTCATGATGTCAGGGAACATGCCTGGGCAACCAACTCGATTCCTTACTAATGCGCTAATGTGCCTTCCCAGTCCCAGATCTCCAAAGTGTTTCAGATGTATATGAGCAGCCTCTGGGGACCATCCACATTTTGCATCTGCTGCCCAAGTCCATTTTCTTGAACTTTGGTTTCCCGCCTGAAGACAAGAACAATCCCTGCCCTCCCCTTCCCTAGCATGAGCTTGGAAGGCTGACAAAGAAGATTAAGATCATTGCTATCAAGTTTTTATCTGCCCTAAGCAAAAACAGGAAGCCAAGAAATAAAGGCACAGCATAGCACTAGCTTCTGAGTGGGTAACATGGCAGAAGTTTTTCTTAAATCCTCTTTCCCATGTACCTTCCCACCCACATGTTCTTAGTCAGATTTATTTTTTGCATATCAGTTTCTAAGGATGACAAGAAACTTGCCCTTTTCTTAACTATGGTTTTCAGAAACAGATTATCCTGCACTTAGTTGAGACCTCTTACCAAACCCTTAAAATAAATAATACTCTCGGATCAGGATGTGGGTGTTGAATAGAAATTTTATGACTCATAATAGAGTGTCAAAATAGCACTGCTGATGTATGGGTCCCTTATCAATTTTGGAAATGACACTGGGTAGAGCCAGACTTTCTTCTTGCATCAAAATGCTATAATTGAGGGAAAGTTCTTAGTTTCTGGATTGATTAGCATCTCTTGATATTTAAAGTCCCATACTGAATGGTGGCCTTTCTCAAACATGACTTGGGTTTGGCCTGAAAAGGCAGCTGTTATTAAGGAAGGGGACCAAGAGTACTTCTCTAGGGTAGAGTGTCCCAGATCCTATGCTGCCAGAATGAAAGGAGTGACATTTCCTTGGCTTATGTCTTAAGGTGCTTGTTTCCAAAGGAGGATTGTGGGTAAGGATTGTATACTTTCCCTACAGTGAGTTGAGAGATCTCTCATGATATCCAGCAGTTAGGTAACACTTCCAGGGCTCAGGACTTTCCTGTTTTCTCTTTTTCTGGAGGAAATAAAAAGTGTAGCTCATGGGTCTGAGGGCAGCCTCCCTTTGGGCTGAGCCTTTCTCTTGGAATATTACCTCAACTACTACACCAGTATGGGTCTCATTTAGTATAGTCTTCTCATTAACAATTGTTTTGCATTAATGATGTCTATAATATTCCTCTTGGGTTATTAGCACTCTGCAGATATCATTCGAACAACAAACACTTCTATGTTCGCAAAACAAGGGGGCACTTGACAACAATATGAAATATATTCTTGCTCCTCATGTGTTCAAGAGCCAGCTGGGGAGTTAAAAGCATGATATAAATAGAGAAAAATACAGAGTAGCACTAACTGGGGTGCAATATTGTGTGATTCATATTATAGGATTAGAGAGGTGGAGGAGGGAAAAATAATGGGTGGCAGCAAGGCCAGGAAAGTCTTCCTGGGGGATGCAAGGTTTCAAGGATGACCAGAACTCAGTTGGGTGAAGAGAATTGAGTGCATTTGGAGGCAGAAGGGCCAGCAAAGGACTTATTGTAGTATATGTATATATACACTACAGGCAGTGGAGCTGTTGGTGTTTCTTTTTTCTTTTCTTTTTTTGGTACTGGGGATTAAACTCAGAAGCACTTAACCACTGAGCACATCCCCAGCCTTTTAAATTATTTATTTATTTAGAGGGTCTCACCAAGTTGCTGAGGCTGGCTCTGAACTTGCAATCATCCTGCCTCAGCTTCCCAAACCACTGGGATTACAGGCATGTGCTACCACTCCTGGCTGGCGTTTCTGAAATAGGACGTTGTTGTTGAGGAGTTGTAGGACTGTTGGGGAGGGGGTTGGACAGATGTAGTGGGGCCAGAGAATGGCACCTCAGAGGCCAGACAAGTTCATAAAGATCTTTGGATGGCAAGGGATAGAGACACTTTCAAAATTCCTCAAATAAAGGGGTGGCAGGTGATTGCTGAAGAGCAGTGAAGTAGAAAGAGGTTTCAGGAAGAATCAGGAATCAAAGATCAGAAACCAGAGTCTCGGTGGAAACCTAACGGGAATAGTTCTTGTTCTCATGGCATCTTCAGATACCTCAGCAGCAGAATTTGGAGATTTTCTCTTTGGTGTTCTGCCATAAACATGACTCAGCTCTATTCCCCCTCACAACTGACTGGCTTCGTTTTTTCCTCTGCTCATATTATCTTTTCTATTGTTCCTAGTTTCTATTTTACTTGCTGTTTCTGTTTACTTGTAATTTTGGTTTGAATGATCTATCAAGGCTTCTTTTCTATTTTTTCCTTTATAATTCTGACCCTTTCTCATGGCTTCTCTTTAGGTATTCCTTTTTTTCCCCTGTGGTACTGGGAATTGAACCCAGGGGTGCATTACCACTAAGCTATGTCTCTATCCTTTCTCATTTTTGTTTTGAGACAGGGAGGGTCTCTCTAACTTGCTGAGGCTGACTTCCAACTTGTAACCCCCCCCCCCCCACCTCAGTCTCCCTAGTTGCTGGGATTAAAAGTGTGCACCACCACACCAGGCTTCCTTAGGAATTCATTTGACTTCTGCTTCTTTCCTGTTTGTCTCCATCTCTCTCATTTTTAGGGAAAATTTCTGAGAGGGAATTCAATTGTCATAGCTCTTATTTTTGCATTTGGCTCTATCTTAGAGCATTGGTCAGATTGTATATTGGTTATATTGGTGGCCCTTGGATCAGGGGCCTATTATTTGTCCTTTTTGTTTGCTTGTTTTTGGTACCAGGGATTGAACCCAGGAGTGTTTAACCGCTGAGTCACATCCACAGACTGTTTTTGTCTTTGTTTTTTTTTTTTTTTAAATATTTTTTTTAGTTGTAGTTGGACACAATACCTTTATTTTATTTATTTATTTTTATGTGGTGCTGAGGATCAAACCCAGTGCCTCGCACATGCTAGGTGAGCACTCTACCACTGAGCCACAACCCCAGCCCCTGTTTTTGTTTTTTGAGACAGGGTCTCACTAAGTTGCTGAGGCTGGCTTTGAACTTGAGATCCTCCTGCCTCAGCCTCCTGAGCTGCTGGGATTACAGGCCTGCACCATCATACCTAGCCTATTCTTGGTCCTTTGAAATATGGCTGGGGCAGGGGAAGGAGGTAATATTAGAGAAACCACATAACATATACTTTACAAGTTACATTAAAATACTATCTGGTTGGTGTTTCTCAGTTCATTTAACAATTCCCCTACTGTTGGATTTTTAGGTTATTTTAAATCTTTCACTATTTAAATGGCATTTCAATGAATGCCTTTTCATATGCCACTTTTCCTTTAGGGGCTCCTTTTCTTTTATCAATTACCAAGAATGTTATTATTAGATTAAAAATAGAAACCTTTGTCACTCAAAAAACAACAAAAAAAGATTGGTCATGCATACAAATGGGGAACAAGAGCCGAATGCAGTGTTGCATGTCTATAATCCCAGTGATATGGGAGGCTGAGGCAAAACAATTGCAAGACCCTGTCTCAAAATAAAAACGGGGTCTGGGGTTGTGGCTCAGAGGTAGAGCGCTTGCCTAGCATGCGTGAGGCACTGGGTTCAATCCTCAGCACCACATAAAAATAAAATAAAGGTATCGTGTCCACCTACAACTAAAAAATAAATGTTAAAAAATAAATAAATAAAAACAGATGGAGATGTAGCTCAGTGGTAGAATACCCACCCCCCACTTCAATCTCCAGTACCAAAAAAAAAAAAAGGAAAAATAAAAGACATGGGGCAATAGGTACACAAAAAGGTTATTGATGTCACTAATCATCAGGGAAATGCAAACCAAAATTCCAATGAGCTATACCTCATACCTGTTAGGACAGCTATTATCAAAAGTCAAGAATGTGGAGAAAAGGGCAGCATTGTACAACATTGATGGGAATGTAAATTGGTATATATATATATATATATTATGCAAAACAGTATGGGGTTTCAAAAAAATGAAAAATAGAACTATCATATGATCTAGTGATATCATTACTGGTTATATATCCACAGGAAATGAAATCAGTATGTCAAACAGATATCTTTGCCCTTGTGTAACTGCAGCATTATTCATGACAGCCATGATATGGAAACAACCTAAGTGTCTATCAATGGATGAATAGATTAAAAAAGTGTCATACATACACAATGCAATATTACTCAGCCACAAAAAAGAAGGAAATCCTTTCATTTGTGACACGAGTGAACTGGAGGACATTATATTAAGTGAATTAAGCTAGGCACAGAGAGACATATACTGTATTATTTCTTTATATGTGGAATCTAAGAAAGTAAAGCTCATAGAAACAGAGAGTAGAATGGTGGTTGCCAGAGGCTAGGAGGTGGACAAGATGGACAGATGTTTACCAAAGAATACAAACTTACAGTTATAAGATGAATTAGTTCTGAGGATCTAATGAACAGTGTGGGTGGAGATGGCTGTGGCAATTAACTTGGTTGTGATAATCATTATATAATGTATGTGCATATCAAATCATCCCATTTTATATACCTTGAAAAAATATATTTTCTCTCTCTCTCTCTCTCTCTCTCTCTCTCTCTCTCTATATATATATATATATATATATATATATATATATATTTATATATCTGTCAACTTTATATTTTAAAATAGAAGGGGAGATTGGTCATAGAGGAAATGATAGATCTGGATGTGAGTTTAGGCAGTGATAACAGAGAAGAAAGAAAGGCTATAAAAGACATCTCAAAGAAAAAAATGGGCATGAACAGTATCTCACTGGCTGTAGAGAGAGAGATGGGAAGTAATGATAAATCCTGAGATTTCATATCTAGTGACTAGCAGAATGATAAGGTAAAACAAGGGATTTAGGACAGGGAGTTAAAGGGGAGAGACAATGAGTTCAGTTTTGCCAAGTTGAGTAGGAGTCAATAGTGGGCTCTTGAATGGTTCTGTTTTGTTCTTTGCTCTGTGACTTCCTTTCTTCCTAAACTTGAGCATCCATTTAGTTGCTAGGGTGTGTTAGGCAGGGGCTAGAAGCATGTGGAAAACTTCTCTGAAAAGGAACACTTTATTAATTTTCCCCTTCATCTTTAAATAGCTAATCGGCCCCATAGAGAATAGTAAGGAAAGGAGATGTGAGGAGGCCTTGTCAATCCACTGTGAACCTGAGTCTGTTTGGTTGCTGATTCCAGAATCTTCAGAACAGAGAAAATGAATAAAGATGTAAAGAAATGAGATGAAGAAATGGAGAAACAGCCTTTAGCAAGTTAGAAATAAGCTACATATTTATGGCTTACATACCCATTTTGAGAAAAGCAGTTCAGAGGAACATGCCAACTAGAGAGCATACAAGCATTTGGCAGATACCCAATTAGAACTAGCTTAAGTTAAAAGAGACTTTATAGGAAGGGAACCAGGTGGTACCAATGTTTCGAGAAAGAATTGAGCAATAGACTTTGGAAAGACAGAAAACAGGACAACCTCAGTGTTGACCTTGGGGACTACAACCTAGTATCTCAAAAGCTTTCATATCTTTCTCTCTCTCTCTCTCTCTCCATTCTCTTAAGGAGACAGTGTTGTCTGTATGGCAGGGAATATGGCTGTTGCTACCTTTGAGTTCACATACTTAGCACTTGGACGAAAGAGGAAGGGGTTTTTCCTTGCCAACTCTAGTCCAATAACATCTGGGGAAGAACTCAGATTGGTTTGTCTTTTGTCGTATGACTAGCACCAGACTAATCATTATGGCCAGAAACATAGGGTCCTATCCATGGTCAGTTTTGTTTACTTCTCAGCTAATTACTATGGCCAGGGATGAGAGCTCATGTGAAAAGTATGGCAGCCAAAGTTTGGACAAAGCGCCTAGAACTGGAGAGGAGGAAGAATGATTCACTAAAAGAAAAAAAGGGAGAGGCACAGATAGAGTCACTAGGGTGTCTTTGTGCACCAGCTAGTCACCTCAATTTGTATTTTTCCATAAAAGTCACATGGAAAGAGAAGGTATTGAGGAAACAATGCACATTTTTTCAGTATCACCACTTGTTTTTCCTCTCCATTATTTTGCCCTACACTCCAACCCTATCACCACATGCTGTGCTCCAGCCATACTAAAATGATTTCAATTTCTCAAAAACATTGTGTTTTTTATTTGTTCCCTCAGCTTTACTTTATGTTCAGGATTCATTTTAGGTGACTCTTTTTTTTGGGGGGGAGGGGAATTTGACTGCCCAACTATCTATCCCCCGTTTTCAAATCTGGGCTAGGTAACCCTTTTATATGTGATTTCCTTATACTCTGTATTCTTTGTATTTTATGATTGCTTTATTGACTGTGAGGGAAAACTAACACTCTCCCCCCACACCCCTTTGTGTGTGTGTGTGTGTGTGCGCGCACGTGTGCGCACACACACACACACATTAACGATTAAACCCATGCTAAGCCCATGTTCTACCACTGAACAATACCCATAGACCCCCAAACTTTTGTCTTTCTTGATTGCTAATCTATCTCTAATGTCTAGCAATATGTCTGACACATTTGTACTTAGTAAATATCTGCTAAATGAAATAAGGAAGCAATGACAGTTTCCAGTCTTAAGTAGAGCTAAGTACCCTACAAATATCTCAGCAAAGTCCAGGACCAAATAAGAAAGAGAATGGTCTTTTATATGTTTTTTATGAAATAGAGGAGAGAAGGAGGGAGGGAGAGAAATGTTTTGGGAAATGGAGCTTATTATAGCATATCAATAGAGCCAAAGATATTTGCTTTGTACTTAGGAATATCCATTCTTTTAGTTTTTGCTCTCACTAAGTAATGTGTTACTTATAGTTAAAAGGTCTAAACAAAATGTTTTATTTCCTTAATAAATTATTCATAATAATTTTCCTAATGAAACCACTATATTAGTATTAGAAAATAATTTTCTGAATAGATTGTGTTATATAACCTTTCTCTTAAGTTTTCCACATCTGAAGACAGCTTATGTGTTGGGTCTAAATTAGCCTATTCACCAGTGTTTATTTGATGGCAGTTGACTGAAGTGTCCAAGATGACAGTATATTGAAGTATGGACCACAGACTAACTCTGTCAGGGGCAAAGAGAAGACTATTACTCTGCTGGTATCAGTACCAAGAAGACACTGAATCAGAAGCTCTGGAGATGGGGGCTAGCAAGCTGTGTATAATAAGTCCTCCAGGTGATTCTGGAGTTTAAGAATCACTGGCAATGAAAGAACTATCCTGAGGTGATCACTATGTCACTTTGCTGAAAGACAGGATGGTCAGACACAAGACCTCTGACAATAGTTTTCATAGATGTGATGGGATAATGATAGTCTGATACAAATTTTGGTGGGATGACAAGTGTTTGGTATTTGCTTGCAGGGTGATACCGATGCCAGTGACCTCCAGGTTTGGGTTGTTCAGTGGTCTAGATACCCTCCTCATGGGTTTTGGTTGGTTCTAAATAAGTAAGGTATGGCACTGAAGTGTTTGTGTGTCTAAATGTGCAAATGAATTTGGAAAGAAAAAGTCAGTTTCATGCACCCCTAAAATGGCCAGGTTGAAAATCCCTGGTTTTATGGCTAACATAAACATTCCAAAGACATTGTTTCCAAACAAGCTCCATGGCTAGGTCCATTCCAAGTGCAAGTACTGTAGCTGAAAGGAAACATAAGGTCATTATTCAAGAAGGTGCCCTTTGCCAAGAAGACTCTTAGTTGCTTCTTGATTCCTGAATTTCCATATATGTGCTCTATTTTTAATTGAAACATTTCAGCTTTAATTTTGAGTCTAGTATAATTGTAGATGGTATTAAAATTCAGTTAAGGAAAGATCATATGACACTTTGTGAAGCTTTCTAATGACACTCTTTGAAGCATTCTGGAGGTCTCTCAGGATCTTTTAGGATTAAGGACAAGTAGTAGATAGGACATTCTGATAAACAGCAATAATAAAACTGCTCTGTACTATGTATCTCTGTGAGGCAGAATTTCTCAAATTGTGTTCTGTATGTATTACACAAAATGTGGATCTACTAAAAAAAGGTTTGTGATGCTATATATTATAAAGCCCTTTAGAGATTCATTATTTATGTTAAGGTTCTGCCATATCCTACCATGAAGTCATGCATTTGACTTTGTATAATCTATTTTGTCCCAACAAAATAGATTTAGTTAGCTTCTTTCGAGCTGATCAGTTTCATTAAAGGGGAAAAAAATGTGCCAGAGGATCAACTAACTCAAACAGGTTTATTGAGCTTAATATAGTTTTCTTTCAGCTGTACAAATCAGGAGGCAGTGGCTGACCTGGGCAGCTTCCCCTCTTCAACAATTTATGAGTCCAAATGCTATAGCTACAGAATCTTCTTACTCACTGTGGCCAGCTTGAAGGATATCACATTACCTTTGATTTCCAAAGTATCCTTGTGGTAAATAAACCTAGCTTTCATAGACCTTTAAAAATACTCTATTACATATAATCATATCAGTAATTATTTGAGAATAGTATAATCATTACAGTTTTAGAGACCTAATGAGGGCAAGTACCTGCCCAAACATGGTAGATGTAAAGATATGGAATTTCCAGAGTTAAGTTTTCCCTAAATATAATACTGCTTCCCTTATGCATATCCATGTTTGTCTGGTAGATATGTAGAATTTTTCCATTGCAACTGGATTTTTGGACTATGCTCTGGCAGAACTCTCAGGGTTCTGAGAAGCTCTCATAGGAGCCCCCCCGCCCCAAGGGAGCATGATGAATGAGGAGCCTAGAGAGGTTGGGGGAGGAGCCTCTATTTTTAATTCATAGAAGCTTTGCATCTATCTGTCAATCATTGTAGATTTGTGGGTAAGATTATTTAGAGAAAATCATTCTTAAGAAAATTATTAGATTAGCTGAAATATTAATTTTCTACTTTCTGGGGAGAGTAAAATAGGTACTTTCTCTAAATAAATGTAGACACAGACTCATAGAATATAGATATAAATCCAGGCAAACTTTAAGGCCATTTGTAGTTCCTCTAGAGACATAATGGAGAAGAAAGGGGGGCTCTGTAGGCAAAGAAGAGTCTTAAGGGTAATGGTTTCTCATCACTCCAGGCAGGATTTGGGTCAGTCCATTAGAGCAGAATGAGCTGGGTCTTTCTCCTCTGTTTGTAAGGTAGACAACACTTCTTATTAGCAGGTCCTTGCAAGTTCAGCAACTATAGCAATGCTTGAGTTTGTGTCCTATTGCCTTAGGTATTCCTCAAACAATTTCAGGTTATAGCTGTGTGCTGTGGTGCACACCTGTAATCTCAGCTCCTTGGGAGGCTGAGGCAGGAGGATCTCAGGTTCAAAGCCAGCCTTAGTAACTTAGCAAGGCTCTAAGCAACTTAGTAAGACCCTGTCTCTAAATAAAGTAAAAAGGGCTGGAGATGTGACTCAGGGGTAAAAGGACCCCTGGGTTCAATCTCTGGTACAAAAGAAAATTCAACTTCTGCCTGATAATCTCCCACAACTATCATTATAGAGTCAGATAGATGTGGCCTGGAGGCCTAATTATATAGAAAGATGACCAGATGTTTTAGGGGTAAAGGATGTCCAGGAATTCAGCGACTGGGCATTCCATGCAAAATGTGACTATTCCTTTTTAAAGAACAAATAATCAAAAGCTGACCAGACACTTCCATTTTTATCATAGTATGGATACCTTTGATGGTCAATTTTATGTTTCAACTTAAAATGAATTATTCAACGGTATCCAACTGTTTGGTCAAATACCAGATTACATGCAGTTTACATGTTGGTGTGAAGGTATTTTATAGATGCGATTAATAATAGCTCAACTGATTTTAAATAAAGCAGGTTATCCTCCATAATATGGGTAGGTCTCATCTGGTCAGTTGAAAACTTAAAAGAAACTGAGGTTTTGTTGAGAAGGAATTCTGCCTCAAGACTAACACAGAAATTCTCTTAGCCTGCCCTGTAGATTTTGGACTTGCCAGCCTCCACATTTGCATGAGCCAATTCCTTAAAATAAATCTCTTATTATACACATGCATATATTCTATTGGTTCTGTTTTTCTGGCAAACCTTCACTGATACAGTATCTAAATTCAAGCTGCTGTCATGCAATCAAATTGCATCAGTTAGTTTTCTGTGTAAGGCCTGCAGGCTTTAACTACTCTAAGACATAGTCTGGTGATGAAAGGTTTCCTTATAACATGGTTTTGTTTGGAAAGACATACATTCAACTTAGCAAGACCCTGTCTCTAAATAAAATGTAAAAAGGGATGGGGATATAGCTCAGTGGTAAAAGCACCCCTGGGTTCCAATCCCTGGTGCAGAAAATCCCTGGCCTTGCTACATTGCTGAGGCTGGCTTCAAACTTGCATTTCTCCTTCCTCAGTCTCGCTGGGATTACAGGCAACTGCCACCATGCCTGATTGTTCATTCCTCTTAAAGGGGTTTTCCCAGGGACTTTTACCAAAAACAACTTCTCTCTGCTATTCTTTATACTAGAGAAAAAACAATGATTTTTTTGGTGGGTAAAGTTTACTTAGCCTAGTTCCATAAAAGATGTCCCAGAATTCTCAGAGACTTTTCTAATACTTTTCTGGGACCTGACAAAGCAACTTGCCCTACCACCATTATAAGTATACTGCTTTTTACTATATTTCAAACAGCTTTCATAGACATCATACTATAGTTTGAATGTTTAATGTCCTCCCAATGTCCATGTATTAAAGGTTTGGTCCTCAGGTTGGTACTGTTGGGAGATAGTGGAACATTTAGGAAATAGAACCTTGTGGGAGGTCCTTAAGTCACTGGGGGCATGTCCTTCAAAGGGATTATGGGATTCTGGTCTCTTCCTCTCCCCCTTTTGCTTCCAGGCCATGAAGTGAGTGTTTTGCTGTGTTACATACTTCCACCATAATGTACTCCCTCACCAAAGGCCCAAAATAATGGGACTAATTGATCATGGACTGTAACCTATAAAACTGTGAGCCAAAATAAGCTTGAATAGCCATCTTGGAATAAGAGGCAATGAGCTAGGGATAATGGAAAAGCAAGGTAGACCTGGGCCCCCAGTGACTGTGAACATACCATAAAAACAATCCTGGACTACCTATCTCTAGATTTCTTTTCATGAGTGAAAAAGAAACTTCTATCTTGCTTAAGATAATGTTGTTATTACTTTTTTGTTTCATACATCTGTATGACAGCAGGAGTCCTACCTGCTTTTCACAGGGAAAAGTGGTGGTTAAATAACCCACATATAGCCCAACTTGTGACCTGATATAGGGGAAATTTACCAGGCCTACATTTGGAGGGAGGCATCAATTTTTATACCAGTTCTGCCTTTTTTCTTCACCCCTAGCCCAACAGAGATGCTTGGTCATTAGCTTTCTTTTCCCTTGGTATGGAAATCAAAAGAATACTGGGAGCCAGGTGTGGTGGTGCACACCTGAAATCCCAGCAGCTTGAGAGGCTGAGGCAGGAGGATTGCAAGTTCAAAGCTATCCTCATCAATTTAGCGAGGCCCTGAGCAACTTTGTGAGACTCTGTCTCTAAATAAAATATTCTAAAAAAGGGCTGGGGATGTTGCTCAGTGGTTAAGCACCCTGGTACCAAAAAAAAAAAAAAAAAGAAAAGAATACTGGGATTATCTTGATAGCTATACTTTTTTTTAATATTTATTTTTTTTGTTTTCAGCAGACACAACATCTTTGTTTGTATGTGGTGCTGAGGATCCAACCCGGGCCGCACACATGCCAGGCGAGCACGCTACCGCTTGAGCCATGTCCCCATCCCCTTGATGGCTATACTTAAGTAGAAGCTAGGAACTTTTCTTTCCAAGACAGACTTCTTTTCTAGATTCATATGTTATTCAAGTGTTATTTCTATTTCCATCATTTTCCCTGGAATCTTCCTTTCTCAATTCTCCAATCCACTTTGTCAAGTCCTCCACAAAACACATCTCCTTTAGGCAACCCTCTGTGATTATTCTAGTTCACCTCTCCCCACACTTTTATTTATTTATTTATTTTTGTACTGGGGATTGAATTCAGGGGCATTTTACCAATGAGCTATATCTCCAGCCTTATTTTCAAATTTTATTTTGATACAGGATCTCACTAAGTTGCCCAGGCTGGCCTGGTACTTGCAATCCTCTTGCCTCAGTAGCTCCTGAGTTGCTGGGATTAGTGTCCACCGCCATGCCCAGCACTCTAGCTTCTTTTTAACAGCTTGTTCTAAAGTTCTAGCAGAGAGGGCTGCTTTCTGATGGTAGAAAACTTGAGCCTCTCTTATCTGGCAAGGTTTGAAAGCAATGCCCATGAAGCAATAAAGAAAGAAGGCCTTCTATGCAGCCAAATTTGCTGAATGAAACTTGATCAGCAGCATGACTTGTCACAGATCACTCCCACCTTATCTCCCTCTCTTTGAACTTCCACCACTATTTATTTATTTATTTATTTGGCAGTGGGGATTGAATCCAGGGGCACTTTACCACTGAGGTATATGTATATACCCAACCCTTTTTTATTTTATTTGTTTTTTTTTTAATTTTTGAGACAGAGTCTTCCTAAGTTGTTTAGGGCCTCTATAAATTGCTGAAGCTCGCATAGAACTTGGGAACCTCTTGCCTCTACCTCCCAATTTGTAGGATTACTGGCATGTATCCCTACACCTCGCCCACTGCTCTTATTTGTTAATCAGTTGTCAATTCAAGATGCAGAGGTTTTATATTGTCATGTTACTGACAACAATTTGGCTTTCCACTTTACAATAGGTTCGGGCCTCCTTTTGCACATTCAAAGGGTCTTTTATGTACAGAAGCCCATCTTTTCCAGAGCCTCTTACTTTAGCAGCACAAGATAACTGGCAGATGGTATACATTGTGTTTTTCTTCTTTCCTACTAAGGGAACATATTCCTACTGGTTTGAAATATTCCTCTCCTCCCTTAGAATGCAGAAGTGAACAAATTAGCTTTAGGTTTTCAAATGGCTTTTTAAACTAGTATTATACTAATATTTGCTATTTATCATTTTATGGGAAACACTGTATGGAGTCCTTTATTTACATTATTTCATTTAGTTACTGTAACTATTGGGAAAATAAGGAAAGAGACTCAGGAAGTTAAGTAGTTTGTCCAAAGTCACACAGCTGGTACTTGAACTCAGGTCAGTCTGACTATAAATTCTGTGAATTTGACTGCCTCTCCTGTCAGTACTTCTTAGTCTGTAGGATTTAATTAAACATTTGGCAATGTGGTCTAGTGAAAATGGCTCTGGAATTCAGTTGAGTCTGAACTTATTCTCTTGCTAGTGGTGCAACCTTGAGCATATCTACCTCATTTAAGTGAACGAATAAATGAATGGATAACATATCTTTCAAGAATGCAGTGAAGATCAGATGTGAACATACCCAGTACATAGTAGAGAGTAGATGAAAGTGTTTTTCTTTCTGTTCTTCCCTCTTTCATGTGGTTCGCATGTGTTTTCCTAAGGAAACTACAAATTCCTTAACGACAAGAGCCACATGTTTGATTTTCTATATATCCTTAGAATCATACACAGTGCTAGGCACATTATAAGAAGGCGATTGATACTTTTTGTATTGACTTAAAGGTAATCTTTTGTATTGAATCTGACAACTACAAAATGTTTTTTTTTTCTTTTTCTTTTATAACTACAGGGGCTGGGGGGCAATGCTTATCACCTGTGATGGATGCATATCACCTATGACTTGTGGTCAGGGAATCCTGTACATGATGTTGTGGAGAATGTGTACTGGGTACATACATCTGGGGGTCTATCCTGGGGACAAGTTTGTACGTGGTGTGTGCCTATGTAAAGAATGTGTTGTGTACACTCACTGGGGTCTGGGAGTGGGAACAAATGAGTGTGACTGACGTCAAGGTGTGTAGGTCAGTTGCTGGAAGGCCTCTGGTTCCAATGGCACGTGTTAGAGCCAAGTGCGGGAGTGGGGAGTTTCTGGAGTATGTGTCCCTATGGGAGGGTATGTGGAGGTGGAACGCATGAGGTGGCACGGGGTGCGGTTCTCAGCTCAGTGTCTTTAGGGCCGCTTGCCAACCCGGCCTTGCCAAGGACCCCAGCTCAGAAACTGCGCTGCATTGAGTTCCCGGCACAGGGAGGCACTGCTGAGCTGGTGGTGCAGCCCCAGAAGGAGATCCAGGAGGAGGCCTAGTCCCTGACCAACAGCCCAACTGGGCGACAGCAGCTCCAAGGCACTCAACCTCTGCTCGGTGATGAAGGCCGGAGCCCTGCGCCAGGTCTAGTCAGGCAGTCCATACGTGCCCCTGTCAGTGGATCTGTCTGTCTGTCCGCAGCTCGGTTCGCCTCCTCCCCATCATCCTTCTGCCCTCCCCTACAAAGTATTTTAAAGAGATTTTCCTCCATTTTGGAAATAAATAATTAACTTAAAAAGTACCATCTTGATCATCCTCTGTCGTGTATAATGTCAGTATAAGCTTGTTTTTAAAAGCTTTAGCAAATATTTTCTAACATCTAACTTGGAAGATGAGTAATACTTGCAGAAAGCATCTCCATTTCACTTACAATTTTCATGTACTTACCCAAAATGAGAACTAGCTTTTGATCTGAGAATAACTTTGGAAATCCTTGGCTGGACATTATTCCCCCCCCCCTTTTTTTGGTGCATTACAGTTGTACATAAGGATGGGATTTTTTTTTTCTTTTTTTCTTTTGGGTACCCGGGATTGAACTCAGAGGCACTCAAACACTGAGTCACATCCCCAGTCCTATTTTTGTATTGTATTTAGAGTCAGGATCTCTCTGATTTGCTTAGCGCCTCACTTTTTTGCTGACACTGGCTTTGAACTCGCAATTCTCCTGTCTCAGCCTCTGAGAGCCGCTGGGATTACAGGTGTGCGCCACCATGCCCAGCCATAATGATGGGATTTGTTGTGGCATATTTGTACATACATACAATGTGAGGATATAATTTGGCCAATATCACTCCTCAGCACTTCCCACCTCCCTCTCTGTGGACATTAGTCTTTATGAACATCTTTAGGACACCTAAAACAGTGTAACTTAGTTCACTCAGTTAACTAGTCAAGTTAAAAAAATAGCCAAAATATTTGACTGAATTGTCTGTTTGACTAAGTTGACAGGGATTTTGTAGGCAAAGTGTAACAGTGGTCCACTTCACCTTTTGAACATAGCCCTTGCTGCTTATTTTAATAGGGACACATTTTTCTTTTCCTCTTCTCCCTTTCCACCTCCCTAACCTGGGGGCAGGGAACATGATTCCCCTGAGTTATCTGTGCTCCACAGGAAGGAGATGTCATCAGAAGAACTTGGAATTGACTATCTTCCAAATTAACAAGTGAATTTCAACACATCATCAGGGCACACCTGGAATGCAGCCATTGAAAAACTTCTTTAAAAAGTCCTGTTTTGGGGTTGAGGTTGCGGCTCAGTGGTAGAGCACTTGCCTAGCATATGTGAGGCACTGGGTTTGATTCTCGGCACCACATAAAAATAAATAAATAAAATAAAGGCATTGTGTTCATCTATAACTGAAAAAAAAAATTAAAAAAAAAAAAAGTCCTATTTTCCCAGACGGGCAGAAAAATAGCCTGGAGTCCCGGGAGAAAAGCCTAGGTTTCTCTGTGCTTCTCCTCTGCTAGCAAAGTAATAAACCTTCTTTTTCTTTTTTCTCAAAACCATGTCCTTACTATTAAATTGACATGAATTGGCATCGGAGACAAGGACCAAGCTTTCGGAAACAAAAGGGCATAAATCTTGATATTTTAGGGTTTGCATTTAAACCACTGAGACCCTTGAAGAGCAGTTAAGATACATGAAAGATAGGGGAAAAAGTCCAATATATGTCTAAAACCAGTAAAGGAGGAACTAGACAGGATGAGGAAGAGGTCTTCTTTATTTTTATTTTTATGTGTTGCTGAGGATTGAACCCAGTGCCTCGCATATGCAAGGCAAGCACTCTACCACTGAGCTACAACCTCAGCCCTGAGAGGCCTTTTTTTTTTTTTTTAAAGAGATAATGTCAGAAATTTCCAAAATTGGTTAAGGATATGAGTCAGTCTTTAGTCTTTTGATTCAGTCCTGCTTGGAATGAGTAAGAATAAGCCCCATGTGGTGTCGCAAGCCTGTAATCCCAGCAACTCTGGGGACTGAGGTAGGAGGATTGCAAGTTCCAGGCCAGCCTCAGCAAATTATACAGACCGTAAACAACTTAATGAGGCCCTGCCTCAAAATAGAAGTTAAGAAGGACTGGGGATGTAACTCAGTGGTAAAGTCCGCCTGGGTTCAATCCCTAGTAACCCTTCCCCTACCCCAAATCTGTTTCTAAACACATCATAATGAAATTGTAGCACACAAAGACAAAACAACAACAACAACAACAACAAAAACCTCCTCAGATTAACTTGCTCAAATCTAGTAAGTAGCAAAGTCATTATTTGAAACCAATGTTTTTAATTACTACTACTGAATCATCTAGTTACAAGCTCTTATTTACAGATGAGGCCAAGAAATGCCACAGGTTTGCTTTAGACTTGAATGGCAGTAGATCATGAAGTTATAGTGGCCTCTTTATACCTCACGGATAGGAAAATCCCCACTGTGAGTGGTAAGAAGAGCCATATTGTACCTTGGAAGTGATAATTTATGGATTGTGGATTGTTGTTTCCAGAATTATCAGCAGTACAACGGAACAAGTTAATAAGAACATCCCCTTCTGTAATGCTTACCATGTGACAGACATTGTTCTAAATTCTTTATATACATTAATCCATTTAAGTTTCAAGCAAACCCAATGAGTCATTTCTAAAAATATATCTTTAGTTGTTGATAGACCTTTATTTAATTTATTTATTTATATGTGGTGCTGAGAATCGAACCCAGTGCTTCACACATGCCAGGCAAGTATGCTACTGCTGAGCCACAGCCACAGCCCAAATCATTTGGTTTTAACCCAGTTTTTCAGATGAAGAAATGAAGGCTCTAAGAGAGGGGGAGTGACTTGATAAAGCAAGTAAATGGAAGAACCAGGATTTATACCCTAGGTACTTTGGTTGCAAAGTCAACCTGTTCACTCTACTTCTTCCCTGCCAAGTCAGAAGCTGTGTTTTATTTACTGCTCTATCCTTAACACCCAACATAATGCTTGGCACATACTATATACCCAATAAATGCTTCTTACAGTAATGAAGAAATAAGTAAGTGGATAAACTTGGTTTTTGATGCATATCCCGTGTGGTTGTGTGGACTGAACTGTTCCATTACCAGCCAGCTATTTAGGAAAAGTGAAAGTTCTTATAAATAGGACCAGTTTGTTTCTCTGTAATGCCAAGCATCTGGAAACACAGAGATGTGCTTAACCATTACCTTTGCTTTGTAGCCTTGGTGATCTGCTGAAGTGGATCTCCTGGTTCTGAGCCCTAGCTCCAAATTATAGCTGAACCCTTGATACTGCCTGTTGATTTGTCTCTGTTTGGGCCCAGAGGCAACAGGACCCTGAATATAGTCCCAATTATGGTTTACAAATAAGGCTCTATAACATGAAGGCAACAATAGGCAGCTGGAAACTATCCATATCCTGCATGTTTTCTGGGGGGACTTCCTGATCATGTGATCATAGAGCATTCAGAATCTTAGCAGAATGAAATAATCAACATGTTCAAAACATAAAAGCTTCTGAGAGGAATAGGAAGCCATCTGTCTCTTAGTTCTGAGACCAACCTCAGGGCTAATGTTAGGCCTCTTGTGTTACAGCTTCATTTTCCTCTTAATTCAAATGATATTCCTATTAAAACAGGCCCTAAAAATAAAGCCTCACTGCTTAAGTGGGTAATCATTCTCTTAAAAATGTAATCTGTCTGTCTTCACTCTGGGGCCCTTACATGGCATTATACATTTTTTGATGTGTTAAGAATATATGGAAATATGGCAGAGATCTCCTTCTCTGTCATAGTCCTCAGAATACATAGCTACATTTATCATTTAGCTATTGGGTTTGGTAATGCAACTTGGTAGAACTACTAGACTGTTCTCTGTTTAATATGATTATACTTACTCGGAACTCCTGAGAACTTTACTTGAAGTGATAGGTCTCTTCAGTGAAATAATTAGTGAAAGACTAATTTAATCATGTGATTGACTTTGTTGTTTCCTGCACTGAACAAACCAGTTGTCTTTTTAATTGTTTGCCCCAACCAGATGTTTTGACACTCTGTATTTATGTCCCTAGGAAAACTTATCTACAGGTTGGTCAAACTGGTTTTGTAGTGCAAACAGTTGAGTGATTACAAGGCCCCACTCCGTGAAAACAATGGTATTCCCTTGTATGCTCCCCCCCCTTCTCTCTCTCTCTCTCTCTCTTTTTTTTTTGGTACTGGGGATTGAACCCAGAGGTACTTAACCACTGAGCCACATCCCCGGGCTTTTAAAAAAAATTTTGAGACAGGATCTCCCTATGTTGCTGAGGCTGGTCTTGAACTTGCAGTCCTCTTGCCTAAGCCTCCCACTGTTGTCCTCTCTTGATTCAGAAATAGAAAGATTTGGCTGTTCAATCCTAACAAAAAAGATAATAAATAAGTGTGTCATCAACATGTGCTGTTTTCCTCATTATAATGTGACTATTTGTCAAGGGTGTAGTTATCTAAGAAATCAATAATATGGGAGGCAAATTGGTAATACTACACTCTTCTTTTTATAAACTTGAAGATTTCAACTAGGCTTATGCATGATTAGTAAATGCTCCTTCTGCTCCGAATAAACCCTCTAATTTGCATCTATCATAACACATTTCCTAAAACAAGAGCTGGTGATCTTTTGATTCCAGACACTTTTCTCATTCATAATTGTCATTAATTTCATAGAGCTGTATCTATTCTCTTTTTTCTGGATTTCTCTTACCAGAATGTGAATATTCTGCTTTCTTAGGTATATAACTAAAAGGTGGATAAATCAAAGAGATAGAAGAATTATCTTTGATTGAAGGAGGTGGAAGTGCTATAAATACATGTCTAGACACCCCTTTTTAAACTTCCATCTCTGCATCATTAATAAATTCATTAATGAGCGCCCTGTTCACATATCTATTATCAACTCTAATCATTTGTGTGTTTGAATCAAGCTCTTCTGCCTTCATTATTGTCATTAATGCCTGTCAGCATATGATAATGTGGGAGAATCTCACAAATTTATATGCATTCTCAAGAGTGAGGACCCAAAGGCAGTCAGTATTCTTGCATGACAGCAGCTGTAACAAATGGCTATCCTTCCCAGGAGAAGTGTAAACAGGTCGCTAATTAATGCATTTACCATTAGCCTCTGTTTAGTCTTCAGTCATAGCACATTCATTTATTATGTTAGGACACCAAGTACAATGTTGTTATGGAAATGAGGTATTTGTACAGTCTCCTTAGATCCACATGACAGATTGAGTTATCTACCTATTTTTCTCTCAGCACTTTCCCAGATATCAGACAGTATATGAATGACCTTGGAGAAGGTCCTATTTTATTACCAGCATTCTGGTGTAAGTTGCGTAATGAGTTGGCAGTTTCCTTCAACACAAGCAATGAAAATCAGCCCTCAGTGTGGGATAAAGCTAAGGGGAAGGGGATAAAGGAGGAAAGGGGAAAATAAATTCTAACTTCTAGGTAATATAGTTGATATAATGTAAAATTATAAGTGGTGTGGTACAGAGAGAAAATAAACATTAGGAGTGGAGTGGTGCAAAAGAAATTCATTGCTGCCAAAAGACTGAAAAAATATACTTTGCTGGTCAATTGTGTTTTCTCATATCTACAAATGGTCAACAGCTCTCAAAGAAAGACAAATTTTTTTCCCAATTTTAAATTCTCTAAATACTTAGATAAAAGCTTCAAATAAAGAATGGATGGTGTGACTCAGCGGTTAGCATCCCTGGGTTCATCCCTGGTACCAAAACCCAAACAAACAAACAAACAAAAACAAAAAACAAAAGAATGGAGGAATAAAAGGAGCCTAACCGCTACTTGTTGAGTATCAGTAGCCATTCATTTATATAATAAACACTTATTTAGCAACACTTTGGGCCAGGCCCTGTGCTATACATTTAAGATACAGAAATGGAAATTATGTGGTATTCCCTTCAAGATGCTCAGGAGAAAGAGAAAAACAAACTGACAATGTAGAGTGGTCATCACAAGTAACATAGGTACTATGATAATTGTGTGCCCAGGATACTATGGGAGTACAGGGGAAGAATTCTTCATAGGAACTTAAGGAAGATTTCACAAAAGAGTCTATATTTTTTAATTGGCTCTTTTTTTTTTTTTTTTTTTTACAGATGACAGTAGAATCCATTTTGACATAATTATAAGAGCATGGAATATATCTTGTTCTAATTCAGTCCCCAGTACCTTTCCTTCCCCCTGCTCCCTTCCCTCTATTGATCTTTCTGCCATTTACCCATAGTTATTTTTTAAAATTATTTTCTTGTGGATGTACACAGTGATGGAACAATGCAGGCAAGTGTGTCAGGTTAAGGGAACAGATTGTGTGAATTAGAAGGGCATTAGGCAATGTACTGTGCTTATAGAATGGTAAGAAATTCAAGGTGCCCAGAGCATTGTCTGCATAGGGGATAGGCTATTGGGAACAGTGATAGGAGATGAAGTTGTATAAGAAGTATATGAGGGCCAGAAAGAGGACAGGTTTTTTTTGTTTGTTTTTGGTTTTTTGTTTTTGTTGTTTGTTTTGAAGTGGGGATTTAACACAGCCTTAAAAAAAATTTTTTTTTTGATACAGGGCCTCATTAAGGCTTTTCTTTTCTTTCTTTTTTTTTTTTTTTAAACAGGGTCTCCTCAAGTTGTTGGCCCTGGCCTTGAACTTGAGATCCTCCTGTCTCAGTCTCCTGAATTGCTGGGATTACAGGTATGCACCACTATGCCTGGATCAGAATTTTATATGTCATGTTAAGAGGATTTGGACTTTAGCTGTGTCTGCTTCCTTGTTGCCCTCTCCTGAGCTGCTTTCCTCCTTATGCCATGATGTTCTGCCTCCCCTTAGGCCCAGAGCTATGGAGTTGGCAGTCTAAGGACTGAGATCTATGGAACCACTGTATATCCCTTTGAAAATTCTCATTTAGGTACCTATGTACAGGATTGGGTTCACGATTATCAGCTGGTGTTCTTGAGATCTGCAAGATCATTTCAAGAATGAAAAATCTTAGGTGGTAGGAGAGCAAAATGAACTTTCTTCCTTTCCTAGGCCCAGTCTCTATTTTTCGGCTTCAGGTTGGCACCAGAAAGAGTTCTCTTTCAAGGTTAAGCAAAAATTGAAATCCTGATAGGGCTCAACTGGAGTTTAGCCTTTGTGTCCCCTCTTTAAAAGCCCACTGTTGGGCTGGGGTTGTGGCTCAGTGGTATAGTGCTTGCCTAACAAGTGTGAGGCACTGAGTTTGAGCACTGCATTTAAAAAATAAATAAAATAAAGTTATTTTCATCTACAACTAAAAATATCTTTTAAAAAAGCCCACTGTTACAATCCTAGCAGTTAGAATCATAGCCTCTGGGACAGGAGCCCACTATGTATTCTTCTTTGCTAGCAAACCAATAACATTTCTTTTCTTTAACAGTGTTTGGACTTTATCATAGAGGAAAATGTTAATAGAAGCATGAGATAGCCAAGTTGATTTTTAAAATACTACCTTGGTGGGAGAAATTGGAAGTAGAAAGAATAAATGGTCAGGAGCTTGATGATGTCTAATCAAGTATCAAGGACAATAGAATTACATTTTAACCCAATTTACAGGGCTATGATGATCAAGTAAACATGAAGAAAGTGAGAGTTAAGAGTCAGAATATCCTTATGGTTTCAAGTATTCAAATTTACTTGAAAGCTATGTTACTATGGTGTATGGTTCAAGTGCCAATGGAGAAGTTATGGCATTGGGATTACATAATTTGTCAAAGTCAAGTCCAATTTAATAACTGTCAGCCAGGTGTGGTGGCACACACCTATGTAATCCCAGTGGCTCTGGAAGTTGAGACAGGTGGATCCCAAGTTCAAAGCAGGTCTCAGCAACTTAGCAAGACCCTGTCTCTAAATAAAATATGAAAAAGTGCTATGGATGTGGCCCAGTGGTTAAGTGCCCCTGAGTTCAATTCCTGATACCAAACAAACAACAACAAAAACTTTAAGAAGTCTCAAGACTTCAGGCTTTTTACTCAGTCTGCTTTTTTCAAGAAGAGCTCCCTTTCCTGGAGTCATGACAGAACTTCTTCTTAAGGTTGTAGACCTAAACCTCAATTTAGAGGTGAAAATTGGGAAATATGTTATTTGCTCATTCTTGTTATTCTTTTCATTCAGGAATAGAGCACTTATTCATGTATTTGCTATTTAGGAGGATCCCAATTTCAAAGCTAGCCTCAGCAACTTAGTGAGACCCTATCTCTAAATAAAATATGAAAAAGTGGGATGTAATAGTGGTAGATCCAGTTAATGAAGTGCAAAGGGCCCTGGACTTGGAGTTATGTGACTTAAGTCTAATCCTAGCTCTTTCATTAAATAGCTGCTTGATTTTAGGCAGGTTGTTTAACCAATTTGGGCCTCAGTATTCTTAACTCTGATATAATAATTTATCTTTAATATTTGGCTTATTTCTTTTTTTATTTATTATTTTTTTTATTGGTTGTTCAAAACATTACAAAGCTCTTGACATATCATATTTCATACATTTGATTCAGGTGGGTTTTGAACTCCCAATTTTACCCCAAATACAGATTGCAGAATCACGTCGGTTACACATCTACATTTTTACATAATGCCCTATTAGTAACTGTTGTATTCTGCTACCTTTCCTATCCTCTACTATCTCCCCTCTCCTCCCCTCCCATCTTCTCTCTCTACCCCATCTACTGTAATTCATTTCTCTCCTTGTTTATTTTCCCATTCCCCTCACAACCTCTTATATGTAATTTTGTATAACAATGAGGATCTCCCTCCATTACCATGCAATTTCCCTTTTCTCTCCCTTTCCCTCCCACCTCATGTATCTGTTTAATGTTAATCTTTTCTTCCTGCTCTTCCTCCCTGCTTTGTTCTTAGTTGCTCTCATTATATCAAAGAAGACATTTGGTATTTGTTTTTTAGGGATTGGCTAGCTTCACTAAGCATAATCTGCTCTAGTGCCATCCGTTTCCCTGCAAATTCCATGATTTTGTCATTTTTAGTGCTGTATAATACTCCATTGTGTATAAATGCCACATTTTTTTTATCCATTCATCTGTTGAAGGGCATCTGGGTTGGTTCTACAGTCTAGCGATTGTGAATTGTGCTGCTATGAACATCGATGTGGCAGTATCCCTGTAGTACGCTCTTTTAAGATCTTCAGGGAATAGTCCGAGAAGGGCAATAGCTGGGTCAAATGGTGGTTCCATTCCCAGCTTTCCCAGGAATCTCCATACTGCTTTCCAAATTGGCCGCACCAGTTTGCAGTCCCACCAGCAATGTACAAGAGTACCCTTTTCCCCACATCCTCGCCAGCACTTGTTGTTGTTTGACTTCATAATGGCTGCCAATCTTACTGGAGTGAGATGGTATCTTAGGGTGGTTTTGATTTGCATTTCTCTGACTGCTAGAGATGGTGAGCATTTTTTCATGTACTTGTTGATTGATTGTATGTCCTCCTCTGAGAAGTGTCTGTTCAGGTCCTTGGCCCATTTGTTGATTGGGTTATTTGTTAATATTTGGCTTATTTCTGTATCTATGATTCACTCTGTGACCTAGACAATATTCATTTACCAAGCCATCTCCGAGAAACTGGTGCTATTATTTTGCTGAAATGACCCAAGTGTCCAATGATTTGAGTGTTGGCAGTTCAGATCTTAGAGATTTCATCACTTTGGTATAGTAGTGCCATCTTTATTTTAATTGCTATTTGTAGATTCAACTTTCTTTTTTCTTGGTATTGACTAAATATTGAATACTGAAAGGTCATTAAGAAGAAATCTATGGGCTGGCCTCCATCCCTTGGCTCAAAGAAAACTGAAATAGTTATCATATATCTACTGGCTCCTGATAGACAAAGACCTGGTGCCAGTTCTATACAACTTTATTCCTGTTGCATTGAAATAGACTGAATTTGGAACCCAACTCCCACTCTTTAAAGCAAGAGGAACTTCCTCCTGCAGATGATCAAACTGCATAAAGTTCACTATTCACTTTCCCATCTTTTATCTATTTCTTATGCAGGGGGCTGGGTTTGTGGCTCAGCGGTAGAGCGCTCGCCTAGCATGTGTGAGGTGCTGGGTTCGATCCTCAGCACCACATAAAAATAAATAAATAAATAAAATAAAGATATTTCTTATGCAAGTGGGTGGCAGAGTCCAGTCAGCAAGGTCCCTGAGCTGGGCTGCTGGTAACAGTCTCAGGGACAAATGCTGCCAAATCTTAATTACCAAGGAACTTTTGAGAAAGTTGCTTCATTCTTTGGGTCTTGGCTTATCTATTTGTAGAAAAGAGACACTGCGACTTGTTTTCTCTGTATTACCCTGACAGGAAATATTTTTCACATGAAAGAAATCATATGGATGAGGAAACTTGGGAGGGAAGAATCTAAAACAGGAACAGTAAATGGGTTCATTTCATATGCCACCTCTGATTGATTGATATTAGATATCCAAAGCATAATGTTAAAGAACATGAATTTGTGTATAAGCTCAGTTGAAAGAGTAACAACTATGGGTATAGGGTTGTAAGTGGCTGAGCACAGCTCTTGTGCCAAAAATAGGACAGATAGATAGTTTTTGGAGGTGATCATGGGGTGAGTGTAATTTGACCTAATGCACATCTAAGGCTTCGTTTAATATAATTTCTCTCATTGACATCAAGTCACTTCAATCCCCTGGAGACTTTTGGCCTTAGAATCCTCTTTGTTTAAAGGGAAGGAAATTCATCCAATGGGAATAGGAATAAAAATGTGCCCAGCATGGTGTCACATATCTGTAGTCCCAGCAACTCAGTAGGTCAGGGCAGGAGGATCTCAAGTTTGAGGCCAGCCACAGCAACTAAGTGAAACCCTGTATTAAAATTAAGAAAAATAAAAAGGCTTAGAGATGTAGCTTAATGGTAGAGTACCGCAGGGTTCAATCCATTGCTACAAAACAAAACAAACAAACAAAAAAACCCAAAAACAAAAAACACAATAAGGCAGGATCATAGCATCCTATGATATCATGGGAGGACTATAGTCTGAGATGACATCTTTTTCCTTTTACCTATAGTTTACCCCTACAATCTGTGACGCTTATCTATTATATATTATGGTTTAATGTTTAGATAGTTGCTAGGCCTAGCTATTTCCATGGAGACAAAGGTAGTTTGTGAGTGTGCTAGTTGCTATAAGTTATTAACTGCAACAGTTTATCCAACCTTTCCTTTTCTTTCCCATATCCCACAGTTCAAAAGTCTTGAAAAAGCCTAATGTACTGCATGACTTGTATGGAATGTACTTTGTAGAATATCTTCCTTCTTGAATTTAGTTTATTTTGCCATGGGAATAGAATAATTTGCTTCTAGGAGTCATAGCTCCTTACCTGGAAATAGCTTCTTGGTAAAATGAAAAATTCAGATAAAGAATTTCTAACTTCCACTGCCCAGCCCCTCTAAGCTCCTTTTACATGTTCTGTAGAACAAATGCAAATGAGAAATGTGCTGACAAAGAATTGCCCCAGTATGTAAGATGCTCCAGAATCAGAAAAAACCTTTCCCTCATTTTGGTAAAGCAAAGGACCAAAGTCACTGTCCCTCATGGGTTCTCCATCTAGCAGAGCTTATTTTGGCAAGGAGAAAGTGGCCTACTTATGAAGGTGGTGGACAGAACTGAGGTAAGAAAGAGAATGTAGGACAGTTTCTCTCCATAACAAATCTCTCTGAAAGTGGAAAACTGACAGCAGGTGATGCCATCAAAACAGGCTTTGGCTTTCAAAGCTCGCCCTTCATCTCCTGGCCCAATATCTTCTCTTTTCCCTTTTCTCATGCTTCCCTTGATATTTTCACTATAGCGGAACAAGTTTTGACTTAGTAGGGTCCCAATTAGCCTTGCCTATAGCTTGAATAAAAGCAGGCTGAGTTTGAGAGGGTGAAGTTGAAGGATCTCAGAGCTTTAATAAAGAAAATTTAAGAGAGTCAAAGCTCTAATATTAAAACTAGTAATTTCAAATTATTACTAATTCAGAGGGATGACCTGAAAGTTACCTTTGTTCAGCAAGGTCTTTAAAAAAAACCTTTATTTTGGAAAGTGTTAAACATACTCAAAAATAGAGAGCATAATATAATAAACCTCCATGTACCCATCACTCCACTTCAACATTTGTCACTGTTTTGCCAATATTAGCAAAGCATTTCTTTCTTGAAAGTTTAATCTTGGTTTTAAATAGGACTGTTGACTGACCTTGTCTTTTTATTTTATTTTATTTTATTTTATACCAGGGATTAAACCCAGGGGCACTTAAAAACTGAACCACATTCCCAGCCCTATTTTTTTTTTTTTTATTTTGAGACAGTCTGGCTAAGTTGCTTAGGATCTTGCTAAGTTGATGAGGCTGGCCTTGAATTTCTACTCCTCCTGCCTCAAACTTCCTAGTCACTGGGATTATAGGCATGTGCCAAGGGGTGCTGCCTACCCTTAAATCTTTAAATTACTTTAGATTAAATGCTCCCCTTCAATTTATAAATGATCTATCAACTGAAAATAATTCCTAATTGTTCATTAAATGGGTCTCTCAGGGTCGTTCTGGGACAACACTTCTCTGAAGCATTTTGAATCCAGTTTGAGTCATCATCATTTGAAAGTAATAAAATTGTCCTTCTCCTAAACTATCCTATGATTTGGATTTTTCTTTGCTTCACACTGACTTCATCTTTACCATCTTCCCAATATTAATTTGCAAAGAGAGTTGATAAGTTTAAGGAAGAAGGGGTTTGGAGCCTTGGATATTGTTTAATAGTTAAGCCCCCCGCCCCCCCCCCCCAACTCCCTCAGGAGGCGTGATCACTTAAGGGCAGTATTTCTTGCTGGAGCACAAGAAAAAATTGGCTTGTTTTGTCCAGGCAGAATCAAAGAGGAGTGTGAATGGGGCCTAAATGCTGATTATTCATTAGCCCTCAGGAAAGGACTGAGTCATACTGTCCAAAGGATATTAAATCAATCTGAATTGTTGGAGTGGATGATTCACTTCCAAGCTGCTTGGATTAACAACATTATTTTTTCTCTGCTATCCACCAAACTTATTATGCTTTGTGTAAAGCAAGACTAATATGCTTGAAAGCATTTGAAAGTGCTTGAAGCTTTCCAAGCTCCTAAAAATTTATACGCACCTGGTATAAGTGCTTGGTCTATCTGAGACCTATCCCTGGTGCTTCAAAGCCACTAACTTCTAGCCTGTAGAAAAGAAAATGTGATCTCTCATCTTCTGTTTCATTAGCATAGTGGGATAAGCAAACTAGTAAAACAAAGCATTTTATCAAGTCATTGAGCTTTTCTAGAATTGTTCACTCACTTTGACTATCATAGGCTATATGGTATCACATTTCTAACAGCTTTCTTATGCCTGTGTGAAGGGTGAGAGAACTGTGGTTTCCTAAGTCTCTCTTGGTGGAAGAACTTTGAGTTAATCACTACACTTGCCTGTGAACCCCATCTACCAATCTCAGGGGAGGTCTGCTTCCTACTGTCCCTGGATATGATATGTAATTGCAGTTCTGAGGTCTGCATTGGTATGGCTGCAAATCAACTAAGCTCAATGCTTTCAAAACAATTTTCTCTCATCTAGGTGAAAAGGAATCCCAAAATATCTGTGTAAATTGGGTCTGGAAGGGTCCTCTAAGACCTTTGTTTTACGGAGATAAATTATTTTCTCATTGATCCCTACCCTTTCATCCTTTCCCTTGTTTGATACTGGCTGCATTTGGAAGTAGGACAAGAGTATCAATAAGAGACATGTAATTCCCTTCTGTTTGAATGTGCAAGTCTTAAGAGCAGCACTCAACTTGATTGCTTACACGGTTTATTGAAACATTTTGACTAGTAATAACTGTTGGTATTGAAGCCATGTTTCACAGAATCTATCTGTATAGATTTCTTTCAGGGCTCTGTCATTTCAATGTGGCAATTTTTCCCTGCCTTGGAAAGGTATTATTTGGTATCTAGGCCTGAACACTTCTTATTTCAGGGACAAGAAAGGGAGAGGGAAGAAACACTGGAGATGTGATAGTCCTATACTTTAATCTTTCAGGTCAGAAATTCTCTAATTCCTTTTCTCCATTTTCTGATAACTTCCAAAGGGTGGCTGGGGCTCATGGTAGGAGGATCAGGCCATGCCTCATCCCTGAACTTTTTTGTTTGCTCACTTCTTTTTTGGGTGCAGTACTGGGGATTGATCCCAGGGGTGCTTTGCCACTTAGCTATATCCTCAGCCCTTTTTATTTTTTGAGACAGGGTCTGACTAAGTTGCTGAGGCTGGCCTCAAACTTGCAATCCTCCTGCCTCAGCCTCCTGAGCCACTGGGATTATTTGCTCATTTTAAGTGCTGCCTGTTCCCCACTGGTGCTTTCTATTTCTCCCCCACTGCTGAGCAGGATGAATTGACCTTTCCCTGTTTATTCCATGGTGTGACATAGCTTCTCTGAAGTAGGAGAGACCATTATTTGGAAGTTGTAGTTGATTTATTTC
The DNA here is from genome assembly GCF_021218885.2 of Marmota monax. Classification (NCBI taxonomy): domain Eukaryota; kingdom Metazoa; phylum Chordata; class Mammalia; order Rodentia; family Sciuridae; genus Marmota; species Marmota monax. The sequence goes on along the minus strand of NW_026695210.1, from coordinate 243,495 downwards.
CTGAAAGGAACTCAGTGAATCCATGTGCATTTGCTGGTGTATGACCCATTGGTGGTAATAAGGAGACTCTCCTAAAATAGGGCTCCTTCTCTTATTTTTAGGACATGTCTGTCTTATTCCTTACATATTGTGTTTCAGCATAAGCAAACAGTGTTGCTCCCAAAGAAAGCAAGCCAATGCTGTTGTTTTGTTTTCCCTCTAAGCTTGAGATGTTGGTTGCTAATGGGGTTGGGGGTGGTGGTGAGGGAGGAATGTAAAGAAATCTGGAAGTTCCTTTAATGAGATCAAATCCCTTTATTTTCTATGGCCAGTATTGGAAGGGAGTAGATTCCATGTGGGGTGGGCCAGCTGGAAGTTGAAACTCTTCATTTTCTTTCTCTTAGGAGATCTTTTACTCTCTTAGGGGACTTAATGTTCTGACATTAGCCCCAATCTTATGTTTTCAAAAGTAGTTGAGAAGCCCAGATTGCAGTTCCAATTCTCCTATTAGCCACTGTGAGATCTTGAGCAGTTCCCTTTTCCTCAGTTTGCTTATATGTAAAATTAAGGGGGCTGACATAAATTACATATCTCTAAGACTCCTTCAAGCTCTCTCATTCACTGGCTTTCTAGTTTGAAATTCATGTGTCTTCTTATCATGTCCAGTGGAGGGCATCACTGAGTCTCCCAGAGACGGACTAATAGATACTCTGAACTTTTCATACAGTGAGTCCTTTTGAGATTTCTTCCTCTATAAACTGTAAGATATAATAAGCAGAACTATTTATTTTTGGCCCCTAACCATAAATCTGGTTTCCTAAATAAAGAACAAATAACCCAATGTGGGAGGAAAAGGGAAAAAGCATTTGGGGCTTAATGGTGTGGATGGATTTCCTTAGGGAATGGCATCCCATTGAGAGGAATAGGAGCTAAGAAATCACTGCTGTTTCCCTTTGGGGATGGGTTACTTCACTTCCAGGAAGACTTGAGAGGAGGGAGTCTTTATCCTGGGCACAATGGACCATTGCCATGTAAAGCCACTTGCTCTGTTGTAGCTATGCAGTAAGTGAAATTGACTTAGGAGAATTAGGCTGGGCTACATGCACAGCAAGTACCCTAGGCACCTCTAACTCTAGCAGCTAGCATAGGGCCTGACATACAGTGAGTATTCAATGAATATCTTTTGAAAAATCTATTCTGTGTCCTGAAGCTGGGTCAGAGCCTCTCCTCTCTGTTCACACAGCACCCTGCCCTTCCTTTCATCAATCAGAGTTCTGATTATACTGTATTTTTAGGTGCCAACTGTCTTGTGTCTCTGCTTTACAACCCTTGAGTTTAAGGAGTGTATAGTTTGTTTCTACTATATAGTTATGAGCACAGAGAAAGCACAAAGTAAAAATTTGTTTGATCAATGTCTGGATGCCCAAATAATATGTGGTGACTCTCTAGAGTGGGTCTCCTAGAAAAGTACCTTCCCTAGGATTTTGCTTAATATTTTGTCCTTGTCATTCTTTTCATCTCCATTATTTGAGAACTTCTGATATGTCTACACTGTATCAGGAACCATCCCTATACAGAGAATCATACAGATCCTGACTCATCAGGAAAGCTTTTGCAGATGAGGAACTTCCAGAATAAAGACAATGTCACCAAGAAATGGGAGCAAAATCTTAATGAAAATATGGAAACTTTGATTGCTAATTTAGATAGTTTAATGTTATACACATAAGATTTCATTCTCCATTCTTTCTTCCACATACCACATTCCTAGCAGTTTTTATGTATCTGTCTCTTTCTCTCTCCTGTGTCTTCAGCCTTCAGAGGGAAGCTGCAGTATTGCAGCTTCTAGCTACTTTAGCAGCCTGGAGGCTTTCTGTTAAGAACTGCAGTGTCAGTTCTCATTGAAGATTCTTCATGTCTGATGCTATCAAACTAAATTCATGCATAACAGTTGTAGTGGAGATTTGCTAGTAATGTCTTTTTCTTTTATAACTTGACGGTCACCAGAGCTGATTGCATAAGTTTGTTTTTTTTTTTTCCTTATATGAATGATGCTCATTCTAGCCCTGGAATCTTGTGATTTTTCTTAGTGGTTGTTGTAAAGCATCTACATTGATAGATATTTTGATGGTGCTTTGTTGTTATTATCATTTTCTATCTTGTGAGACTCAGAATTATTCTAATAGCTATACTGCGTATCATCTTGTCCCCAAAGAATATGAAATATCCTTAGTTGAGGAAGTAAGTGCTAAATTATTTGTGTTTCTAAACAGTTTTCCAAATATTCTATGCATTGTATTGTATTGGTTAGAGTATGTCCTTGATAAACTCTGAAATCTTGGTTACTTAAAGCAATAACATTTCCTTCATACACACATTACTTCTCCAAATGGTGATTCAGAGATCCAGGTTCCTTCCATCTTCTGGCAATTCCATCTTTAACATGACAATCTTAGGGTTCCTTTAGGGTTTGTCTTAATTCCAGCTAGGTGGAAGAAAAAAGAACATGGAAGATACTGTATAGAAAGTCAGTATTAGAGATATATCACTTAGGTCCATATTCTATTGGGCAAAACCCAATCATATGAGCACAACTAAGTATAGGGGATATGCAAATAGGGTCTAGATGTATTCCCAGAAGGAAAGGAAAATAGATTTTTGTGAGTACATATTATGTGTCATGAATGAAACCAGGGAGACCACTAGAGACTATTAGAAAACTAAACTACTTCTATACCTGTGTCCATTCCACTGTGGTACAAACAATAGAGTCCCTAAGGAAAAAAATAGATTGCTTTCCACTCTTCTTTCTTTCTTTCTTTTTTTATTGTTGGTTGTTCAAAACATTACATAGTTCTTGATATATCATCTTTCACACTTTGCTTCAAGTGGGTTATGAACTCCCATTTTTAGCCCATATACAGATTGCAGAATCACATCAATTACACATCCATTGATTTACATATTGCCATACTAGTGACTGTCGTGTTCTGCTACCTTTCCTATCCTCTACTATCCCCCCTCCCCTCCCCTCCCCTCCCCTCTTCTCTCTCTACCCCCTCTACTGACCTTCATTTCTCCCCCTTGTATTATTTTTCCCTTTCCCCTCATTTCCTCTTGTATGTTCTTTTGTATAACCCTGAGGGTCTCCTTCCATTTCCATGCAATTTCCCTTATCTTTTCAGATTTGTTCATAATTTCGTAGTGGAAGGAGCCAGGACCTAAGAGGATTAACTGTAAAGGATGATTGATCTAGAAATCAAGCACCATTCGTTGAATGGCATTGTAGGATTCTCTAAAGAAAATGTCATCACCTGCATTTCCCCCCTTATATTTCCTTCATGGGTTTGTCTACAGGTGAGGAAACTGGGATTTTTTTGGTGCTTCCTGATGAAAAGAAGACACCTACTTGCGTCCTGAAGTATCATGAGGCCAGGGCTGCAACATAAATGTGACATTATAAAAATCAGAGCTGGACAAATATTTATCAAGAAATCAGCATGTGCCAACATTTGCTAGGAACTGAGGATATAAGATGAGTAAGACAGTCAAAAGAAATAATAACATATCTATTTTGCTGGTAATATTGTCAAAATTTAAAAGGGTTAAAAATAGCAAGTGTTGGTAAGGACATAAGGGAAATGAGAACTCTTGAACATTGCTGATGGGAATAAAACTCATCATAGCTACTTAGAGAGCAATTCCTCAGTAGCTATTGAAACTAAAAATTCACATACCTTACAATTGGGCAGTTTTACTTCTAGGTCTCTTTGTTGGAGTGATACTCACACATATACAAAGAGACATGGAGTAAAGCACATTTATTGTAACTTTTTTGTGATAGAAAATTCTTGGAAACAACCTGAATGTCCACCAATAGGGGAATGGTTAAATAAAATGGGAGTACATCCATATAATAGAGTATTTTACAGCAATAATAAAAAATAGCTACATACTTGTGTCAACATTTCAAAAAAAATTTCAAGTTGAAAGAATCAAATGGCAGAATGATGCATATGGATGTATGACATTTGGGAAAAGGTGTACCAGCCAATACTGTCTACTTTATATATAGGCACAGGTATATCTGTAAATGCATAAAAAGACTAGAAGGATATGGATCAAATTCATACTAGTGTTTGGTTATCTTTAGAATAGCAGGGAAATGATAGAGCTTACGGAGAGGTCAGGGGGCTTTTGGTTTTACCTATCATATTGTATTCTGCAACAAAGAATAGTGTTTTCATAAGTTATTTTTAAAGGAAATAAATAGAAAATGATCAAAAGTAAAAGTGTCAAAATGTCAATAATGGTTAGTTGTGAATGTTAGGTATGTGGGTGATTATGGTATTGTTCTTTGAACTTTTCTGAAGGTTTCTTACTGACAAGAAACAGAACAACTAACTAAACAACCACAAAAATCTACTGCCTATGACTTTAAAGAGCTTACCCTTTAATCAGGGAAAGACAGGTAAAAAGGTAAATAGTTTAAGGTGCTGAAAGAATAAATGGGGCATGGTAGGCTCCTAACTTAGAACTGGGGTATTGTAAAAGCTTCCCAGAGAAAATGTGAATAATTTAGGCCTTAAAGTTCTACTTTGAACTTTGTAAGTCAAGGAACTGCATCCTGTAGTAGTTCAGGACAAAGAAAGAGTAAGAAACAGAGATAAAAGGGAACATGATGTATAAGGAAACTCCAGTTGATTTTATTTGTCTTGAGTATAAATTGTCATGTGGGAGGTGGTGGCAGGAAATGAAGTAATATGGGTACACAGGATTGGAAGTGCTTCATTAGGAGGTTGAATCTTTTCTTTTTCATAGTATTCAATGTTTTACCATGTGCTAGGAATTGTGTGAAGATTTGTTCATGGATGTAATTTTCTCCACAGTCCACAAGAGGTAGTTCTATTATTATCTCAAATGAAACTGAGGTTCACTGAGAGGCTCTGGTCTGTATAATGAAATATTTTTGGTGGATGGATCAAGATCTGGAGGCCCCACTGAGGGCAGTATTCCATGGCAGAATACTGTGTGCATCTAGGAGTTTTATCTTTGTTTTGGGGGTGAGTTTGCACTAAGCTAGCGATTATCAAATGTTGGTGGATATCAAAGGCACTTACTTGGAGGAGCTTAATGCAGGTCCATGGGCTCCAACCTATAGGTTCTGGTTCTTTAGATCTGGGGTAAAACTCAGGAATCTGTATTTCCAGGTGATTGTGATAACAGGTGAGTCTGAGGCCACACTGCAAACAATCGCAGCACTGTTTCCTTTTCTTCCTCAAAATCTCTGGGTCACTGGCATTGACTTTAAGCATGGCTCTCCAGGGGCAGAGGAAGATAAGAATTTATCTGCTACTTTGGGACTCAGTTTCACTTAGATAATCACTCACCGACACAAATAGCAAAAGTCCATCTGTAAAAACTGTTGAGTGACCAGGGACCTTTCATTTCTCAACTGAGAGCTTTAAACTTCTGAATGTCACTAGACCTGGGGCTGAGCACTTGGTAATATACACTGCTGGGTGGTCAGGTGTTTAAGCTCAGTACATAAAGAAGAGTTATACATTATAGATAAATCATTATTTTTGTATTTTACAAGTCATAATTCTATGAGCATTATTATTTATTGTCCTATTTATTTTTCGTAAAACCATATGATACAAGTATTACAGATTAATTAGAATACAGTTGGATATAGGCAAGATAATTTCCACATGGGATGCAGAAGATGCAATCTAATATTACTATTCACATATCACAGAAAACAGAGGCACAGGCATTGTCCTACAGCCTTGGTTCAGAGATCCCACATCCATATTCCTGTCATGATATAAACTTTCCCCTTTACCCACTTCCATTCTCTGGGCACTGAGAGTTTCTTCTGGGTCTTCTGTGAGACTGTTTATTTCTGTCTCTAGTGTCACTGGGAGCAATAGGTATGGACAGAGAATTCATGTTCAAAGCTCTCCATTCCTTCTCCATAAAACCTAGATGGATGTTTAGGAGATTAATGGAGTCTTTTGAAGTTGGAGATGAAAGTTCTGTTGAATCACAGCAGCCTAGTCTCTTTGGTTCCCATAATAGTCCTATATTCTTGTCTCTTTCTTTTGAAGTGATAGCAATTTGAAGAATTGGCTGAGGCCAAGGAACTCAACTGTTTGACTTTCTTACACATCCTTATCAGATGTATGGCTTGCAAATATTTTCTCCCAATTCCCTGGGTTGCTTCTCAACTCTGTTAGAGTGACACAGCCACATCAATATTTATAGCGTTTCAATTCACAATAGCCAAACTATGGACCAACCTAGATGCCCTTCAACAGATGAATGGATAAAGAAAATGTGGTATATTACTCAGCCATAAGGAAGAATGAAATTATGCCATTTGCTATTAAATGGATGGAGCTGAAGAATGTCATGCTAAGTCAAATAAGCCAGTTCCCTAAAACCAAAGGCTGAATGCAGATGATATGCAGATGCTAATTCACAATAAGGATGGGGGGTGCTAGGGAAGAATAGAGGTACTTTGGATTAGGCATAAGGGAGTAAATGGAGGGGAGGGGGGAGGGGGGAGGGAGTAGTAGGGACAGTAGAATGAATCAGACATTACTCCCCTATGAGCATATATGATTACATGATTAGTGTGATTTTAAAACATGTACAACCAGAAGAATGAGAAGTTATACTGCATTTATGATGTGTCAAAATGCATTATATTGTCATATATAACTAATTAGAATGAATTTTAAAATGCAGGAAAAAAATCAAAGAAGATCTAAATAAATGGAGAAATAACCATGCTCATGTATTGGCAGATAAAATATAGCAAAGTTGTCAATTCTAGTCAAACCAATGTATGTATTGATATAATGAATTTTAAATCAAAACTCAAGAAGTGTTTTGATATATGTAGACAAGCTGATTCTAAAATTTTATGAAAAGAAAAGGAACAGAATAGACAAATAATATTGAAAATAAATTGAAAGTTGGAGAAATCATACTACCCAACATTAGAACTTACCATAAGTCTGTCTTCAGCAGTTTGATGATGTGTTTGGGTCCATATGTCTTTGGATTTATCCTGTTTTTGATTTGCTGAGCTGCTTCAATCTGTAGGTTTATCTTTTTTTGTCAATGTTATTTTTTCAGCCATGGTTTCTTTAGATATTTATTCTGTATCATATTCTTTTTCTGGAATTTTTATTCTACTACAAAGTAAGTCTATCTAGTGAGTCTTTTAAAATTGATTTTTGTATTTTCAGTCTTCTATTTTGTTTGTTTTTATTATTTTATTTTTCTGAGATGTTATATAGTTTCATTCATCTCAAGATTTGTCTTTTTTCATGGAAATTTGAGATTTTCCTAGTTCATCATATGCTGAATAGTTTTGAGTTCTATCTTGGATATGATGAGTATGATGCTGTGAGTCTCTGGGCCTTGTTTAAATCTACAGATGTGTTTTTGTTTTAGCAGACAATCTACTTGTTTCAATTTGGACTACAAGTTCTGACTAGATCTCTGTGGGTTGTGCTTTCAGTGTTGTACCATTTTCAAAGTCATTGCAATGTATCTGTCATGTTCAGTGGCCTGTGTGGGACTTGGATAATGGTCTATCTTGGAATTCAGTTATCAAAATTTTTGGTATGAGTTTTTTTTTTTTTTTTGATAGTACTGGGGATTGAACCCAGGATCTTGTACAATCTAGGCAAGCACTCTAACACTGAGCCAAATTCCCAGCCCCAGTGTGCACTTTTGTGTCATATGTACATATATACATTTTGGGCTCAGGCCAATTACCCAAGTTCCTCCCTTTCCCCCTCTCTGCCATATTTTCTGTACTTTTTGATTCTTTTGGTGCTCTGGCCAGAAGACTGTGGTTTCTATTAGTCCATTCTACTGTGTACTTTCCACAACTCTACTCAATTCTGGGGCCAAGTGAATGTAAGACAGACAGAAGGGGGAAGAAACAATGGGCTTTTCCTTATCCTTTGGGATGGATCACTGTACTTGTGACCTTCCCTCAGTATTTGTATTCCTACTTTTGCCTTCTTTGTGGGATTGCCTAGGAGCTTGGCAATGAAAAAACAAAGAAAAGAAAAAGAAAAAGGGAGATTTTCTTTATTTTCTCTTGGTGGTTGGATACTGCTGTTTCATGCCTTGAGCCATAACTTGAGGGCTACTTCTGGTGCTTTCTCTGTCCCATCCCAGTATCCAATTCTAGGCTTTTGGGTCATTTAGATTCAGGTCATAGGATACTGAAGGGAAAATAGAGAACTCAGTCTGATTCATAGATACTTTAAATTTTGATTTGCCTGCTATTTTTGCTTTTTCCTCAAATAGGTCTTCCATGCATTCTGTCCAGTTTTTATGGCTGCATTTAACAGAAAGAGCATGTTGGAGTATGCTTATTCCATCTTACCCAGATCTAGAACCTGATTGCTGCCTTTGAGGCTCTTAATGAATGAACTTTTTTTTTTTTTTTTTTTTTTTTTTTTTTGGTGAGGATGATTTTTAGCAAAGTAGTAAAGATGGTAGAGTTTTTAGCCATATCTGCAATCTCTTACCATCACTTTCTTTTTCTTTCTCCATTCATTAATGTCTCTTTAACATGTACATTTGCAGGCTGGGATTGTGGCTTAGCAGTAGAGCGCTTGCCTAGCATGGGCACCACCCGGGTTCGATTCTCAGCACCACATAAAAATAAAAGGCATTGTATTATGTGTCCATCTACAAAAAAAGATTCTCTCTCTTTAAAAAAATGTCCATTTGCACATGGTAAAATTTATGTAAATATTAGTGATATATTTTACCATATATTGACAAATGGTATTTATTTATAGGGTACAAAGTGATGGTATGGTTTTTTTAATATAATGTAGAGGGAGTTGATAGACTTCATTTGGGTTCTTTGTTGAAAGGAGGTTTGATACCTGTGCTGAGATTAGAATTAAAGGGGTGCCATCTTCTCCACAGAGTGTATATTCGTTAGAACTAGTAGCTAAGGTAAGAGAAATTGGAAAGTACCAGGGTAAGGCCTCTGCTACCTCCTGCAATCGGACTCTGTATGCATGTAACTTGTCATCCTGACAAGCAATGGCTGCATACTTCCTACAGTTCAAAGGCCATAGACTCTTGGATACTGGTGCTTCTTTTCTCTTTTTTTTTGGTACTGGGGATTGAACCCGCAGGTGTCTAACCACTGAGCAACATCCGTATCCCTTCTTTATTTTGAGACAGCATCTTGCTAAGTTGCTTAGGACCTCACTAAGCTGCTGAGGCTGGCTTTCAACTCATGATCCTCCTGCCTCAATCTCTCAAGCCACTGGGATTACAGGCATGCACCACTGTGCCCAGCTGGTGCATGTTTATTTAAAGAAGTAGCTACTATACTTCAGAGTTGAAGGTAAATGAAACTTTATTTTTATTTTCTTTCTAGCTTATAAAATACCAGACATATTATAATGAGATTCAGAAATATCATACTTATAAATAGGACCACCACCCCTTCTCTTCTGACAGAGATTTCATTTTGTAATTGTCAATTTTCATTTCAGAAATGGTGCCACTATGGTTTTCCCACCCATCCATCTTTTCCAGGGGACAAGGAGTATGGGGTAGAAATATCTCAATAATTTCAAAGATAACTAATTGCCTTTACAGTTGGGTACCTTCTACTTCCTTCCTGAGTCATCTCAGCAGGGATTGACTGGAGAGGGAAGGATCACCTTCCATGTGGGCCATGGAGCAGTCAAAAGAACCAAAAATCATCCATGCTGAGATGAACCATGTAGTTGATTTGAAAGCCTGATGTGGACACAAAAAGTGGCATGACATCTATGTTTCCATTCTGCCTGGTGTTGCCTGAATATAGAATTCTAAAGTCATTTGTCCAGGCTGAAAGGGCTCATAGTGATCCTCAGGACCACAGAACTTTAGACTGGCATCTAATCCCTTCATTGTATAGTTAGAAGAAGTGATATGTTGAAGGTCACATGAGAGACAGTGGAAGCTCATTGGACACTTTTTATTGGCTTCTTGTCTGACATTTCCTCTTTCTGTTATGCTTTCCAGAAACTGTAAGGGGAAACCAAGTGCTATAAGAATGCATGACCCATGGAATGAAGGGTGATTAATCACTTACTAGAGGAGATAATAGGTTAGGCTGCTCAGAACAGCATGCTTAGGACAAAAGAGTATTCTAATAACTCTTCAAATAGAAAGGTGACAGAAGGTATCAAGCTCTACTAATTATTTTTTAAATGTATCTTTATTTTTAAATAAACATTATATTAATTGTATAAATTAATGGATTTACCATGATATTTTCATAAATGTATCTATCATGTTTCAGAGCCTTCTCCCTACCACCCTCTCTTCATTTCTCCCCTCTCCCCCTCACCACCCCTTACTCTTCCCCTTTGCTACTAGTTCCTCTTCTACTTTCAGGTCATCTGTAAGTTTCCACATATGAGAGAAAACATGAGATACTTGCCATTCTGTATCTAGCTTATTTAACTTAACATTATGGCTACCTATTCCATTTTTTTTCCTGCAAATGTCAGAATTTCCTTCTTTAAGGCTGAGTAGAACTCTGTTGTGTATACATACCACATTTTCTTTATACATTTATCTGTTGTCAGGCACCTAGGCTGATTGCATAACTTGGCTATTGTGAACAGTACCACAATAGAGATAGGTATCTCGTTTGTATGCTGACTTCATTTCCTTTTGGATATAAACCTAGGAGTGGTATAGCTGATTCATATGGTAATTCTTTTTTAAAAAAATATTTTTACGTTATAATTAGTTATAGATGACAGATGAATGCATTTTGACACATCATAAATGGAGTATAATTTCTCATTCTTCTGGTTATACATGTTGTAGAATCACACCAGTCATGTAATCCTTTATGCACACATGGTAATAATGTCTGATTCATTCTACTGTCCTTCTTCCCCCCTCCCCCTCCCCTTCATTTACTTCCCTCTGCCTAATCCAAAGTACCTCTATTCTTCCCTAGCTCTCTCCCCCCTTATTGTGAATTAGCATCTGCATATCAGAAAAAACATTCAGCCTTTCGTTTTGGGGGATTGGCTTAATTGACTTAGCATGATATTCTTCAGCTCCATCCATTTACCAGCATATGCCATAATTTCATTCTTCCTTAAGGCTGAGTAATATTCCTGTGTGTGTGTGTGTGTGTGTGTGTGTGTGTAAATATTTTCTTTATCCATTCATTTGTTGAAGGGCATCTAAGTTGGTTCCATAGTTTGGCTGTTGTGAATTGACCTGCCATAAACACTGATGAGGCTGCATCACTGTAGTATGTTGATTTTTAAGTCCTTTGAGTATAAAACTAGGAGTGGGACAGCTGGGTCAAATGGTGTTTTCATTCTAAGTTTTCTGAGGAATCTCCATACTGCTTTCTAGAATGGTTGCACCAGTTTGCAGTCCCACCAGCAATGTATGAGTGTACTTTTCCCCCATATCTTCGCCAACATTTATTGTTGCTTGTATTCTTGATGATTGCCATTCTGACTGGAGTGAGATGAAATCTTACAGTAGTTTTGATTCGCATTTCTCTAATTGCTAGAGATGTTAAACTTTTTTCATATATTTGTAGATTGATTATATTTCTTCTTTTGTGAAGTGTCTGTTCAATTCCTTTACTCATTTATTGATTTTTTTTTTGGTATTGAGTTTTTTTGAGTTCTTTAAATATCTTGGAGATTAATGCTCTGAGGTGCATGTGGTGAAGATTTTCTCCCATTCTTAAGGATCTCTCTTCACATTATTGATTGTTTCCTTTGCTAAGAAGAAGATTTTTAGTTTGATTTCATTGCATATTTATTCTTGATTTTACCTTTTTTTTTTTTTTTTTTGCACTTTAGGCATCTTGTTAAGGAAGTCAGTTCATAATCTGAGATGATGAAAATTTGGGCCTACTGTTTTCTTCTGTTAAGTGCGGGGTCTCTGTTCTAGTGCTTAAGTCTTTGATTTACTTTGAGTTTTGTGCAGGGTGAGAGATAGAGGTTTAATTTCATTCTTTTTTTCAGGGCCAAGGACCGAACTCAGGGCCTTGTGTGTGCTAGGCTAGTGCTCTTCCGCTGAACTATATCTGCACCCCTGATTTTGTTACATATAGATTTTCAGTTTTGCAAGCATCATATGTTGAAGAGGCTATCTTTTCTCCAATGTATGTTTTTTGGTGCTTTTGTCTAATATGAAATAACTATATTTATGTGGGTTTGTCTCTGTGTCTTCTATTCTATACCTTTAGTCTATGTGTCTGTTTGGGTGCCAATACCATGCCATTTCTGTTAGTTTGGCTCTGTAGTATAGTTTAAGGTCTGGTATTGTGGTGCCTCCTGCTTCACCTTTCTTGCTAAGGATTGCTTTGGGTCTCTTATTTTTCCAAATGAATTTCATGACTGCTTTTTTTTATTTCTGTGAGGAATGTCATTAGGGTTTTAATAGGAATTGCATTAAATCTGTATATTGCGTTTGGTAGTGTGGCTGTTTTGACAATATTAATTCTGCCTATCCAAGAGCTTGGGATTTTTCCATCTCTATTGTCTTCTTCAATTTCTTTCTTAAGTGTTCTGTAGTTTTCATTTTAGAGATCTTTTACTCTTTTGTTAGATTGACTCGCAAGTATTGTTTTTAGGCTCCTGTGAAAGGGGTAGTTTTCCTAATTTCTATTTTGTTGAATTCATCACTGATGTATAGGAACATGTTTGATTTACAGGTATTGATTTTTTCATATGGTAATTCTGTTTTTAGTTTTTTTCAAGAATCTCCATACTGTTTTCCTATAGTGGGTATACTAATTTACATTCCTACCATCAGCATATAAGCGTTTCTTTCTCTATATATCCTCACCAGCATTCATTATTTATTTATTTAAATCTCAAGATAGTTTTCATTTGTATTTCCCCAATGGCTAAAGATGTTCAACACTTTTTCTATATTTAGTGGTCATTTGCTTCTTTTGAAAATGTGTGTTTAATCTTTGCCCATTTTTGATTGAATTACTCCTTTTTAAATGCCATTTTTATTAGCTCTTTTTAGTTACACATAACATTAGGATTCATTTTGACATAACTATAAAAGCATGTCATATAATTTGTTCTAATTCAGTCCCATTATACTAATTGAAATAAGCCAGACCATAAGTCAGAGGTTGAATATTTTCTCTGATATGCAAAAACTAGTCTAAAATTTAAAAAAAGAAAAAATAAATAAAGAAAGGGGGTAAATTCCATAAAAATAGAAGAAACATCAATGGAGTAGAAGAAGGGGATTGAGGAGGTAGGAGGAAGGTCCAGGATAAGGGAAGAACAATGGAATGAGTCTGACCAAACTTTCCTGAGTGTATGTATATATGTGTGTGTGTGTGTGTGTATATATATATATATATATATATATATATATATATATATATATGCCACAGTGTATCTTACTTTTATGTATATTTACAAGGCAGAGTTTTGAAAATTGCTTGTTTTGCTGGGCATGGTGGCATATGCCTGTAATCCCAACAGCTCAGGAAGGTGAGGCAGGAGATCACAAATTCAAGGCCAGCCTTAGCAATTTAGCAAATCCCTATCCAATTTAGTGAGATCTTATCTCTAAATAAAAAATAAAAATGGTTGGGGATGTTGCCTAGTGGTAAAGTGCCTCTAAGTTCAATCCTTAATATCAAAAATAAATTAATTAACAAGTGATAAAAATAAATAATTACTTGTTCTTTGGATGCTAATTTTTTTTCAGTTCTTTATATATTTTGGATCTTAAACCTCTGTGAGATGAGTGGCTAGCAAAGATATTCTCCTATTCTTTAGGTTTTCTCTTCACTGTTGATAGTTTCCTTTGCCATGCAAAAACCTTTTAATTTGATGTAATCCCATATGTCAATTCTTGCTATTATTTTCTGAGTTATAGGAGTCCTATTCAGGAAGTTGTTATGTTAAAATTGTTTCCCCTGTGTTTGCTTCTGATGGTTGCAAAGTCTCTGGTCTTATACATACATCTTTAATCTATTTTGAGTTGAATTTTGTACATGAAAGCTCTAACTTTATTAGTTCTTATAATCCTTAATAAAGATAGGAAATTGTTGTTCTCATTTAACTGAGGAAACTGAGGCCCAGGTATATTGAGGTCTAAATCATGGAATAAAATTCAAAGTCTGGATTAGAATATATGTTCCTTGACTCTTCTTATGTTTCATTTTTTGATCCATTTCTAATTCAAATGGGGTGACCTGGTTTTATTAAAAGAACTGAATACTTATCATAAGAAAAGTGGAAAAATAGTTTTATAAAACCTACCATACACAATGTTATTCCAAATTTGTTTAATAGATAGAAGTTGAATTACTTATATGAGCTTTTTTAAATGTATTTTTTTTAGTTGTAGATGGACACAATACATTTATTTATTTATTTATTTATTTATAATGTGGTGTTGAGGAGCGAACCCAGTGCCTCACATGTGTGAGGCAGACACTGTAACACTGAGCTACAACTGTAGCCCTTCTATGAGCTTTTCTGCTGACTTTGTAAATAATATATTAGATTTATGTGGAGACAAAACAAAAGAGTATGAATGAAGTCAGTCTGCCTGATGTTGAAAGAGCATGAAAAGAGTTTGTGACTCCAGGCAAATCATTTACATTCTCTAGGTCATAGGCTCTTCTTCCCCACAATGAGGATTTGGGACCAGATAATCTTTAGGGCTCTGAAGCCTTTTAGTGCACTTGCTCTGAGATTTTATGTTTCTATATTTTGTGCTGCCTTGGGATTTTTTTCTAATGTTTTATTTCTTCTCCCTTTGCTTCAACATCCTTCCCCTCCTTTAAATTGTGTGTGTGTGTGTGTGTGTGTGTGTGTGTGTCTGTGTGAAGTTTTGGGGTTTCTAAGGAATAAAGAAATAATTTAGTGAAATTACTGTTTTGAATTGCTAACCTCTGTCACAGTTTAATAGAAGAGCCTCTAAAATTCTGAGTGATTATTTTATTGAGGAGGCTATTTCCTGGAGCACAGGGGTAGTGGTAATGAACAAATACTAGTCAAACAGTAATTAATAAACCATCTCCCCAAAACAAAGCAAAATAATATGTAACCTCAAATCTTATATTTTGTTCAGCATTCTAGTAATTCACAACGATTAAGCATGAAATATTTTGTATTTTTCTTTCTTCTGATTTATTTCTTCTACTTATATATAGAGATCTCTCAACTTTTTCTTTGACGTTCTCCAGGTTTGAAAATACTATGTCTGAGAAGATCAAATATTTATAAAAACCAGCACCTGTAAGAAATCACTTGAAAGAGAATTCTGGTCTATTTACCCATGGGAAGTAAGGTAGTAGAGTATGATCATACATCATCCCTGCAGTTGTTTCTGTTTAATTAAAGTTTTTGTGTTATAATAGTTTCAGATTTACAGAAAAGATGTAAAAATATTGTAAAAAAGTTGCTATATACCTCATACTGATTTCTTCTGTTATTAACATCTTTCATTAGTATGGCACATTGGTCATAATTTATTAACCTATATTGATAAATTGTTATTACCTAAAGTTCATTGGATCCAATCCAGATTACTCTGTTATTCTGAATCATCATGTCTCCCTAGGCTCCTCATGACTTAGTAGTTTTTCAGCCTTTCCTTGCTTTTCATGACCTTGACAGTTTTCTTTTTCAGTGCTGGGGAACAAACTCAGGGCCTCGTGTGTGCTAGGCAAGCACTTTTGCTCCTGAATTATATCTTCTCCTTGATTTTGATGGTTTTAGGAAGTACAGTCAAGTAATTATTTTATATAATCTCCCTCAATTCATAGTTTTTTTCTTTTAAATAACTAATATGGTTTTAGAAGATTCTATGTTGGTCAAATGTGGAATAAATGTTCCATCCTCAAATGGCCTGACTCATTTGCTTTTTGCTGTAGGACAGACTTAATTTAACTGCAAATGTGTTTGGTTAGCCATAGTGGGTGGTATGGAGAGGAAGAAGGGAATAAGGGCCTCCTGCAAGATAACACAGTTTTAAAAAAATTGTTATAGGTGTACACAATTTACTCATTTTTATGTGGTGCTGAGGATCGAACCCAGTGCCTCACATGTGCCAGCCAAATGCTCTACCACTGAGCCCCAGCCCCAGCCCAACACAGTTTTTTTTTAAGAGTAGTCTTCCACATTAGATAAAGACCAAGCATAGTCTTTCTAATGGTAGCTCTTTAGTAACCTCTGTAGGTATGATTCTATTATATGGAAATACTAGTCCTTAACGAAGAATATTTGAAATAGTCTGCTTGCTGGAAATTTGTTGAGAAATAGTGTACCAACAGATTCTAGCATTATAATATTGTAGTCATCCTTGACCTTCATCCTCCTTTCTCACTTGTTGCATCCAATCCATCCAATCCCAGTTTTATTAATTTTATCAACCCAAATATCTTTCTGTTAATTTTCTATCACTTTGCACATGCTATGGTTTGAATATGTGGTATCCACCAAAAGTTTATAGAATGTTCAGAGATTGTGAGAGCTGTCTCCTAATTGGTAAATTAATCAAATTGGATAGATTAACTGGGGGATAATTGTAGGAAGATAGGGTGTGGCCAGAGGAAGTAAGTCACTAGACGAATGCCTGCCCCCTCTCTTTTCTCCCTGGCTCTCATGAATTGAGCAGTTTCCCTCTACCACATCCTTACACCATAAGGTTCTGCCTCATCTCAGATCCAGATTTATGGAGTTGGCCAACTGTGGCCTGAATCTCTGAAAATGTGAGCAAAAATAAACTTTTCTTCTTCGAAGTTGTTCTTGTCAGGTCTTTTGATCACAGTGACACAAGGCTGACTAAAACACCACATTTGCAATTCAGTCCAAGGTATCATCAGCTCTAGTTTAGAATACTACAATAGTTTCCTAGGTCTCCCCACATCCACTTTGGCAAACTTCCAAAATATTCTTCACATTGTAGTCATTCATTTATTCATTTATTTAATCAAATATTATTATTAAACACTCATTGTGTGCCAGGAACCATTCTATATGTTGTTAATACAACAGTGAATAAAATAAAGCAAATTCAATCAAGAGGAGAGAAGGGAGTATTTTGCCTCCCGTTAACACAAACTCCAGTTTTTATTTGATTTATTCTTTACCTTTTAGTTCTAGGTCAAGGAGACCTTGTGGTTTTGCACAAAATGCCCTGGAGATGAATGCTTACAGTTACATGTACATGTGTGAGGTCTGGAAGGGCCATTAGCAGTCATGGAATCTGTCACTCTCCACACTTGCATGTGGAAAGAAGCAGCAGGAGGGCTTGTCACAACAGATGGCTGGGTCCCATGCCAGAGGTCAGGCTTCCCTGGGTCTGGGCAGGGACTGAGAATTTCATTTCTGTCAAGTTCCCCTGGGAACTCCTCTTCCCCTCTGGTTAGTGGGCCGGAGTTTACCCTTTGCCTCCTCTTTTCTCAAGAAATAAGAGAGATGCTTTCAAATTGGGGCAAGGGTGTACATCATTTTTTTCTTCTTGAATTTTTCTCAGTTTGCATTTTCCTTTTAAGTTTGTTTAAATTTCTACCTGTATTGTTTCTCCTTTCTCATGTAGAAAGTTTCTCAATGCTTCCCTTTGCAATTTCTTTCATTCTTTTTAAATTCACAAAATGTTTACCATCTGGAGATTAGACCATTCAAGTATATATTTTCTTCTACTTTTAAGTATGAATTTTTTTAACCACATGTACCCTTATTCAACTGGAGTTATATTGGCATATGGCATGAGGTTTGAATCTCAATTCATGTTTTTTTTTTTTTTTAAACAGCTTGCTTCTAGCACCATTTGTTGATTAATCTTTTTCCTTAATGTGAGGCTGTGCACTTAACACTTTCTAGGTATGTGTATTGTGTGGGAAAGAGATTTGAATCTAAGATCATTATTTTTTCAAATGGGGGGAAAAGAGGCTAATTTGTTTCCCCAAATTCATGGTTATTAATGAAGGAGTTAGACTAGCACCAATATCTTTGATTTCTAATATGAAATTGAAATAGTTCTTGTGTTTCCAATTCCAGGGAGGTTTGACAGCAGAAGGTTAACCTGTCACAAAGTAAATGGATGTGACCTGGGCTCTATAAAAATTACAGACTAAATTCCATGGATCCTTGTTTAAATGTGCACAAGCCTTTGGAGAATCATTGTAGGTAATCCTGACCTTTGGGGATGGGGAAAGGAACAGAATAGTGCCTCTGATCAAAGGA
This sequence comes from Marmota monax, assembly GCF_021218885.2. Classification (NCBI taxonomy): domain Eukaryota; kingdom Metazoa; phylum Chordata; class Mammalia; order Rodentia; family Sciuridae; genus Marmota; species Marmota monax. Next base: position 225,247 of record NW_026695210.1, on the reverse strand, counting down.
CAAACCTAGGGTATTCGATGGAAATTCTGTTGTAGAAAGGTACCTAATAATGTGCTCATATTTCCTACTGTTTGCTTATGACTAGGGATTAGTCTACTTTTCCATAGAAAAAACAAATTTTCACAGGCAGATTTTTTAAAAATAGGGAAACAGCATTCCATAGCATCCCTGATTCTTTACTTATTGTCTCTGACCATCACCCCCACTTCTGTTTTTTTTTTTAACATTTAGTTTTAGTTTTCAGTGGACACAACATCTTTATTTTATTTTTATGTGGTGCTAAGGATTGAACCCAGCGTCCCGCACATGCCAGGTGAGCGCGCTACCACTTGAGCCACATCCCCAGCCCCCCCACTTCTGGTTTTTAACTTTATTTTATTAGGTGGTGCTGAGAATCGAACCCAGTGCTTCACACATGCTAGGCAAGCACTCTTATCTTCTTGATGTGTTTTTTTTTTTAATTTTTTTTTATTTATATGTGACAGCAGAATGCATTACAAATCTTATTAGTCATATAGAGCACAAATTTTCATATCTCTGGTTTTATACAAAGTATATTCACACCAATTCTTGTCTTCATACATGCACTACTTTAAATAATAATGATCATCACATTCCACCAACATTTATAACTCCATGCCCCGTCTCTTCCCTTCCAACCCCCCTGCCCTATCTAGAGTTCGTCTATTCCTCCCATGCTCCCTCTCCCTACCTCACTATGACTCAGCCTCCTTGTATCAAAGAAAACATTTGGCATTTGGTTATTTGGGATTGGCTAACTTCACTTAGCATTATCTTCTCTAACTCTATCCATTTACCTGCAAATGCCATGATTTTATTCACTTTTATTGCTGAGTAATATTCCATTGTGTATATATGCCACATTTTGTTTACCCATTCATCTGTTGAAGGGCATCTAGGTTGGATCCATAGTTTAGCTATTGTGAATTGTGCTGCAATAAACATTGATGTGGCTGTGTCTCTGTAGTATGCTGTTTTTAAGTCCTTTGGGTATAGACTGAGGAGTGGAATAGCTGGGTCAAGATTTCCATGGAATCTCCATACTGCTTTCCATATTGGCTGCACCAATTTGCAGTCCCACCAGCAATGTATGAGTGTGCCTTTTTCCCCCACATCCTCGCCAACAATTATTGTTTTTTGTCTTCATAATAGTTGCCATTCTGACTGGAGTGAGGTGAAATCTTAGAGTGGTTTTGATTTGCATTTCTCTGATTGATAGTGATGATGAACATTTTTTCATGTATTTGTTGATTGATTGTATATCATCTTCTGAGAAGTGTCTCTTCATGTCCTTGGCCCATTTATTCATTGGCTTATTTGTTTTTCTTTTTTTTGGTGTTTAGCTTTTTGAGTTCTTTATATACCCTAGAGATTAGTGCTCTATTTGATGTATGAGGGGTAAAAATTTGCTCCCAAGATGTAGGCTCTCTGTTCACCTCACACATTTTTTCTTTTGTTGGGAAGAAACTTTTAGTTTGAGCCCATCCCATTTATTGATTCTTGGTTTTAATTCTCGTGCTATAGGAGTCTTATTAGGACTTATAGGAGTCTTATGTGGGCCTAATCCCACATGATGGAGATTAGGGCCTACTTTTTCTTCTATTAGATGCAGGGTCTCTGGTTTTATTCCTAGGTCCTTGATCCACTTTGAGTTGAGTTTTGTGCATGTTGAGAGATAGGGGTTTAATTTCATTTGGTTGCAAAATTATTATATTTTTCTCCTTCCTTTTTTTGGATTTCCAGTTTCCCTAGCATCATTTGTTGAAGAGGCTATTTTTCTCCAATGCATGTTTTTTGCACCTTTGTCTTATATAAGATAATTGTGATTTTTGTGGGTAAGTCTCTGTGTTCTCTATTCTGTACCATGGGTCTACCAGTCAGTTTTGGTGCCAATACCATGCTGTTTTTGTTACTCTTGCTCTGTAGTATAGTTGAAGGTCTGGTATAGTGATGCCACCTGCTTCACACTTCCTGCTATGGATTGCTTTAGCTATTCTGGGTCTCTTATTTTTCCAGATGAATTTCATGACTGCTTTTTCTATTTCTATGAGGAATGTCATTGGGATTTTGATTATAATTGCTTTAAATCTGTATAGTGCTTTTTTTTTTCTGATAACATTTTTAAAAATTTTTTTACATACATGACAATAGTGGAATGTATTACACTCATTATTACCCATTTACAGCACAAGTTTTTGTAACTCTGTATATAAAGTATGTTCATGCCAAATTATGCCATTATACATGTACTTTTTTTGCATTACAATTCTTAATACACATATATACCACAATTTTTCATATCTCTGTATATAAGTAATGCCTGACACCAACTTCAAATCTTCTTACATATATTTTGTATAATGATGACCATATAGTGCTTTTTAATATTAATACAGTTTGCTAATATTTTTTTAAAGAGAGAGAGAGAGAGAGAGAGAGAGAGAGAGAACAGAGAGAGAGAGAGAGAATTTTAATATTTTTATTTTTTAGTTTTCGGCGGACACAACATCTTTGTTTGTATGTGGTGCTGGGGATCGAACCCTGGCTGCATGCATGCCAGGCGAGTGTGCTACCGGTTGAGCCACATCTCCAGCCCCAGTTTGCTAATATTTTATTAAGGATTTTTGCATATATGTTTATTAGGTATATTGGTCTGTAGTATTCTTTCTATGATGTATCTTTATCTGGTTTTGGTATTGGGGTTAGACTGGCTTCTTAGAGTGTATTAGGGAGTGCTCAATTTCATATATGAGAAATTTTGGTGTTCTTTAAAACTTCACTACAACTCACCTGAGAATTCGTCTATTCCTGAGATTTTTCTTTGTTGGAAGGCTATTAATTGCTGTTTCAATTTCATTTCTTGATATTTGTCTGTTTAGGTTTTCAGTAACTTCCTGATTCAGTTTGGGCAGGTCATATGTGTCTACAAATTTGTCAATGTCTTTTGTATTTTGCAGTTTACTGGAGAATACATTTTAAAAACATCCAGGCACAGTGGTACACACCTGTAATCTTAGTGGCTGTGGAGACTGAGGCAGGAGGATCACAAGTTCAAAGCCTGCCTCAGCAACTTAGCAAGGTCCTAAGCAACTCACCAAGACCCTGTCTCTAAATAAATATTAAAAAGGATTGAGTAGTTGGACACAATGCCTTTATTTATTTTTATGTAGCTTAGTGGTAAAGTGTCCGTAGGTTCAATTCCCAGCACCCTAAATAAATAAATAAATAAATAAATAAATAAATAAAATACTTTCTAATGATATTCTGGATTTTAGAAGTGTCTGTGGTGATATCTCCTTTTTAATCTCTAATTTTGCTTTTTGGAGTCTTCTTGCTTTTGGTTAGTTTAGCTAATGGTTTATCAATTTTTTTGAAGAATTAACTCTACATTGACCCTGTGTATTTTTTTTTTAATTCTCAATTTTATTAATTTTGGCTCTGATCTTAATTATATTCAGTCTTCTACTGATTTTGGAAATAGTTTGTTCTTCCTTTTTTAAGGCCTCAAGTTGGAGCAATAAGACCAGGTTTTCGATTGACTGGATTTTATTCCCTTTGTATTCCCATTGTAAACAGTTCATTTAGGTAGATGCCCTTTACCCATTCTGTTACACTTCCCTTCCCTCTTTTCTCAGAGTGGACTTCTATTAGGTAATTCTCACTCTGTGAACTCTCCATTAATGATTTCTTTTTCAGCCTGGTTTGGTGGCACATGCCTATAATCCCAGTGACTTGGGAGGCTGAGGCAGGAGGATCGCAAGTTGAAAGCCAGCCTCAGTAACTTAGTGAGGCCCTAAGCAACTTAGCGAGACCCTGTCTCAATATAAAAAAAAAATAAAAAAGGGCTGGGGATGTAGCTCAGTGGTTAAGTGCCCTGTGTTCAATCCCTGGTACCCCCTTTCCCCCCAAAAAAAGGAAGGAGAAAAATATAATAATTTATTTTCCAGTTAACAAAGTTCAGTTCTTCAATTGTTTATTTTTTAATGACAAAAGGCACATTCTGACATGTTTTCAGATTCTTTATAGCTTCCTTGATCTTTGTAATAGCAACCACAAACAAATACAACAGAACCTGTTCTGTAGTATGTCTCTGTTTGTATGTGACTTGGGGAGGGAAGTCAAATAGGATCTTGACAACTGAGACCTGAAGGTATTCAAAGGATATAAGGTGTTCTTAAGAGGTTTTGCTTCACATAAAGGGCCTCTACAGAGTTGCACCTGACCAAGCCTGTGGCCTTTAGTTGGGCACTGGTATAAGGAAATACTGCTACTAAAGAAGTTTTGTGTATGAATAGTTGGGGAGGAAAGAGAGAGATGAGTAAAGGGTGAGTTGTGGAGAGCAATGAATCCAATCATGGCCTCTGACTCTCTTGTGTCTACAGTTGTGCCAGGAGCTGCCTGTGTGAAGGTAGAGATCAAGATTCCCCAGTTGTTATGGTGATGCCAGCCCAAGAAAACTTTGTACAAAGGCCAGAGTTATCAATCAAGGCCTTGAGTTCAGATACCAACTCCCAGGGATAGAGGATTCTGAGCAAAACAAGACGATCCTGATGTCTCACCAGTTCTGTATCCTTCAGATTGCCTGCTTTGCTGAAACTTTCCCACAAATAAACTTTTTTAAAAAAAATATTGTTTTTAGTTGTAGTTGGACACAATGCCTTTATTTATTTTTATGTGGTGCTGAGGATCGAACCTAGTGCCTCGTGCTAGATGAGCACTCTACCGCTGAGCCACAACCTAAAATCTATTAAACAAATGTGCTGAGCTAGCTCTGGTGCCAGTCAAGCCTCACCAGGGCTTAGCTGAATCACCTAGCACCACCTTTTATTTTCTTTGTCTTTTCTTCATCCCCTCATCACCCCACATCCGGTTCCTAAATTAACGGCTATGGCAGTCAAAGAAGGGTGAGGCTTTGACAGTTGGCATCTGAACAGGGCCCAATCAGGGACTGGACACAGGGGAACTTCTCTTCATTGATCAGATGGGGGAATGCTCCTGAGGCTATGTAGCAGTCAAAGGAAGGTGAGGAATATGACTTTATAGCTGGGTCTAAAATATGGGACAGCTAGGATCCAAAAAAAGGCATCTCTATTGTTTTCTTAGCTTTTGCTAGATCTCTCTCTCTCCTAGGCTTACATTTAAAATATAAATTGTATAGAACTTCTTTGAGACCAAAAAGAAAAAAAAAACAACTTGTCACTTTCAAATTCAAATAGCTTCTGGCTTGGCTGGTTATCTTGTCTCCCTCTGACAGTGAGTAGAAGGGACATAATTATTGGCGGTTGTCCTCCAGTCTCACTCAGGAACTAGTTCTAAGTCTTATTGCAAGATGAACTCCTAGAACCCAATATTTTTGGAAGCATGGGGCCACTGTGCTCAGACAACAAGGTGAAGCATGTAGTGAGGGAGAGAAAAAGAGTATTAGATCACATATTTAGCCTAGCCAGCCAGATATTTAACTTGGTTAGTGATACCGCTGGTTATCCATGACGAGTCCTGCTTTCCCACATGTTGAAGTTTGAACATTAGAGAGGCACGCTGAGGCAAACATATGAAGCAGGGTTTATTTAAAAAGGGGCAACATGGACTTCTTCCGGGAGGGAGAAGGGGACCATAGCTGGTATCCTGGTATCCCAAGAGGCTAGGTGTTCTGCCCTTTTTATATGTCCTAGGATTCCTTTGTTCTGCCTTTCCCCCCTTATCTTTCTCCTTCCTGCATATGTGAGTAGGCCCAGGAATGCTTGGTGGGATGGCCGAAAGGTGGGAAATACATGGGCTAAAGGAGGAAGGGCAAGGTGGAGTAGACAAGGACACATTAACAACCTTATAGCTCTCTGTAAGGGCGGGGGGGGGGCAATTCCTGGGACAGACAGGTAACCTTGGCAACAGGTTGGAGCAGGGACAGGTACTTGATAAGATCCCTCAAGGGACAGTCTCCAACTTCCCAAACTCACTCAAATTGGCCTTCTAGATCCGACCTAATTCAATTTACCTAGCTACACTGATTACCTATCTTTAAATCTGGCTTCATGAGGACAGGAATTCATTTGGAGATCCAAGTTTAAATCAACTCATATAACATGTTTTACTTATGGTTTATCTTCTTCTGTGACAAATGTACCTTTACAATGACATGAGGCCATTATAGGATTTAGAATTCTAGGACTTCCTTAAGTCCTGCCCCACTAGTGTAGGAAGAGCTGCTCCCCTTCTACTACTTTGGTAGTATTTAAGAACTACATAAAATTATAGAAAATGCTACTAATATCTCTGTATCTACCACTCAGCTTACAAAATGTAAAACTACAATAGGGGTGATATCTACCATGGAATTCTCCACAGAAAAATCCCTCCCTTTCCCATCTTAAATGTGTTTATCTTTTCAAAACACACCTTTCTGTATGCTACATTTGTATGCATCTCTCACATGCATGCCTTTTAGTCTCTCTATATATCATTTGTGTTTTCCTAGGCTTTACATATATGATATCATGTTTACATCCTTCTGGAACTAGCTTCTTCTCTTATGCATTTTTCTGTTGCTATCACCCAATCTTTGCCCCTGTGTCTCCTTTTAGTCTAGTCCATGCCATCCCATTCAGTTTACTTGCAACAGTTCCAAGACAGTGAATTAAGGCTGGTCTTAGTTTAGGTGAGTCTCAGATGCTTCCTCTGTTGTTATGAGCCTGTGGTTCTCAAACATTACTGTGCATCAGAATCCCTTGGAGGGCTGTTTAAAACACAGATGGCTGGCCTCACTCTGTGGGTTTATGAATCAGTAGATCCTAGGTGGAGCTTAAGAATTCCTAGGTAATATGATGATGCTATTTAGGGAACAAACTTTAAAAACTACTGCTCCAAGTCAAAGTCTGGGCTCAGGCTCAGTAGCACCATGTGGCCTCCAGACAACCTGGGCCATTCATGAAATTTCCTTCAAAACTATTCACTAGACCAGGATTGTTTAGTAGACATATAATGAAATCCACATATGGAACTTTCAATCTTCTAGTAGACACATTAGAAAATAAACTGGCAAAGTTTCAAAACTGTATTTTAATTAAATATATGATCATTTCAACATGTCATCAATATTAAAATTATTAATAAGATATGCTACACTATTTTTTACAACTACTGCAAATATCAAATCAGATTAGTAAAATTTCATGTTTAGTAGCTACAGATGGCTAGTGACTAAACTAATGGGCAACAGAGCTCTAAAGGCTTGTCCTCCATCTTTCTCTTTACCAAAATTATTTTAAACTTCATTTTAAACTTGTTTTTGGCCAAAGTAAAACAAGTTTAAACAGGTTTACCTTTCAATAGGGTAAGGGGCCCAAAATGAAGAAATAAAAGAGATTTGAGTCAGGATTGTTTGTGGAAACAAAATCTGCCCGTATTTCTCTTTATTGATTTCAAACAAACCCTTCTTTTAACTTTATTAAGCATCATTAAATATAACTGCAACAGGTAAGAAAAAGGTATTTTTCATAGAATATCACTTTTAGGATGATGAACATTAAAATATCAGTGTTACAATTCCCACGGGCTTCTGAATAATGAAAAACCTAAAAACAGTGAACAACAGATTCTTTCTTCTTTTCTATCTTCTTTTTATTCCTCCTAACTGCAGGATGAAATGACAAAAAATAAACAGTTACACAACATTAACCAGCACCCATGATTTTCTAAGTGTAACATTCCTATGTATATTTTCTGCATTTGTGTGCTATATATCAAGTAGAGAACACGTTTTCCTCTTAAAGTGTGCATGCTTGGATATCAGAGTGTTTGTCAAACTGATGGCTTCAATCATGTGATCATACCAACCTTGTTTCCTTTGTGCCTAACATCAAAAATTGTGTTGTATGTGTGTGTGCACGCACGTTTTGTAGTGTTTTTGTTTGAGTGGCCATTCTGGAATTTAAATAAATCTCTTAAACCTCTAGTGGTACCACAAATGGTATTCCTTTACCCTCCCAGATCCTTGGTTTCCACATGTACCCTGTGAGAAAGAGGCTGTTATAAAATACACAACTATGAAAATGCAAAAACAGAAGAGAAAAATGTTGAGCATCTAAATATGCTGAAAGACATATACCTTAAGACTTAATTATCAACTCAGTCATAAATTATGAACTGTAAGTTTCCTTTCTTTTGACTGACATAAAATATAAAAAAATTCTAGCAAAATGCATATTTAGATATTAACCATTAAATATGGTCCTACTTGAAATTCATAACTTTTGCTATTTGTTAGTAGTCACATTCTGTAAGCTGTTGCATCCTATTTAGTATAGGAAACTCCATTTAAATGGCCAAGTAATGAAGACCCCACTAGTGCCTGGCCCAGCCACTTTAGCTGCTGCTTCTGGTAAATTTCCTTAATGGATATTGGTCTCAGGTACTAAGTCTGATATATTTACCACTTGATAGTAGTCTTACAGCTAGAGTACAAACGATCCTACAAGAACAGATGAATAGCCATGAAGTACTTTTCAGAACGTACTATATTTTATATTACTAGCTACATGATTATTCTAGTAACATTCTTAGTAAGTTAAATTGAGTTTTTATGTAATTTTAAATAAACTTAATTAATTTACTAGAATTTTAAAAATTTAAAGCTGTTAGTAACAGATAAATGTCAGGATTTTTTGAGTGATACCCAAAGCTATACACAGATACCTGAATTTTCTGGGGTTGCTATCTACCAGATCAGGTTCCTATTCAAGTCCTCCTTGTTTTTCATTTTCCTTCTTATTTTCTTCCTCTGTTTTCATCTCTTTCTTAATGACAAAGTCTTCATTGTCTTCATTCAGGTGTTCATACTCATATTTAGTTATTTCTTTGGTGAAGAATAATACAAACAGTGAGATCAGATGGAAAAACTAGCCCAATTCATACCCAGCAGCAGCACCAATCATCTCCCCTCAGGAGAAGCAAGAAGAAGTAGCTAAGAAAACATGGCCAGGCACCTTCCTGCTGGTTGACATCACCCTTCCATGGCCCTCATATTTCTTCTGTTTAATCATTTTCACAGTGACATGTTCCCCTCTTCCCAGGAAATCTCCCTCCTAATGCTGCTGATTACTTCTCCTTTAGGGAAGAAAGGGTCAGAGTGATTGGGTCAGTTTGCATTTTCAATGTTTTGGTCAGAACTTTGTTGGGAAAATACTTGTTTGTCTCAAAGACAAATTCTGCAGTGAAGCCAATTGTTTCCTTAACCCCAGAACCTGTCTTTTTAACCAAGTGCTCCCAAATCATTTTTAGGCTCAACTTTCTAAGACCCTTTTCACTTTCAAAAGCTGTGAACCAAAGAGGAAGTGCACCCTTTGCTATTTCTTTTCCTCCAGGGTTCTTTCCATTTCCTCCCGAGCTCCCTCCTGAACACCTGACATTCATCTGTCTGCTGGCAAATCGCATTGACAGTCCCAACTCTTATAAAATACAGGTTGGTAAAGGACAGCATATTTTTTTTTTAAAAAAACTGCAAAGGTTGCTTTGAATTGGGCTTCTAACCTGGCACATTCGGCCTTAATTTGGAGGAGGTCAGGACCCACCACTTCCCTACCCAAGGTCAGTGCTTTCCCATTTTGCCTCACCAGCTAGCGCCTCTGCAGCTGTGGGTCCACCATTTCCTCACCTCTCACATCGGTGATTTGTGCGGTGATCTCCTCCGCCTGTTCTTTCTCCACCACCTCTTCTGCCTGCTGTTCTGGATCCTGAATTGCTATGCTGCTTTGTGTTGTGTGCTGGGCCACTGGGATAGAGGCGGTTGTGTCCAGCTGGCTCAGACTCAATCTCAGGCTAAAGCCCAGGCCCAGGCCCAGGCCCAGGCCCAGGCCCAGGCCCAGGCCCTGGCCCAGGCCCAGGCCCTGGCCCTGGCCCTGGCCCAGGCCCAGGCCCAGGCCCAGGCCCTGGCTCTCGCCTTGGATCATCTGAGTCATGGCCCTCGTTCTTCGTCTCTGGGGCATCTGCATCACCTGGCGCTTATTTGAGTTGCTTAACACAGCTGAGCTGGATCGGGATCGCTGGTTCACTTGGCTGCGAAGGGACTGGAGCAGGGTATGGTAATTGTAGTAGATGTGGTGCAGAAGTGAATGATCCAGATCCAGGAACATGCACCAGAAGCCAAGCATGAGCAACTGACAGGTGTCCACTACGATATCCTGGCTCTCTGCCAGGTCCCCTCCCTCCTCCTCTGTTGGCCCAACATCCAAGTATTCCTCCGCATCCCCACCCTCCCAGGCTCTGGGTAGGATTGGGGCCTGGGCTCCCTCTTCCTCCTTGGGGCCTCCCTTGGGCTCTGGGACCTCCACCACCCCAGGCCCAGTCACCTGGGCTTTGATGGCCTCAGGTGCCATGTCACCCACATCTGGGCCCAAGTCGCGGTCCATCCCTTCACCCACTCCAACAGCCCCATCCACTCTCCCATTGGGCTTACCCGCCTGTTTTGGCCCTCTCGGGTACGTTTTCTATTCCTTGTGGCAGACATGACACCAATCGGTACCTCAACTGAGCTGCGATCGGAGTGGGGCAACTTTGACAGCAAAGATGGTGGCTGTCTAGCAGGCTGCCACAGAGGGGAGGGGAAAGAGGGGGCAAAGAAGCCTCTTTCCAAGAAGACAGCAGTCTGTGGGTGGTGCCTGACGAGGCCTCACTACTCGAAGGGCAGGGGGTCAATCCCAGGCCCCAGGAGTTGTCAACCAAGTCTGAGCCTCAGAAGATCCCCCAATAAGAATGAAAACTTCCCAACGGAAGGTGATGAGGCGGGTTCAGAACTGTCAACAAAGGGTTGCGGCCCCTTGTGACACGCTCTAAGCTCATTTGCTGAAAAGAGAAGATTGACATGCCCTATGTCCAATGAATGATCAAGGGCCTTAGTTTCTAGGACTATTGAGCATCCCGTACCTTTTCTTTGAAGCCTTAGCCTAAAGGGAAACCCTTTATGACCACACCAGTCCTGTCCTTTTGATTTGATGATTATTGACAAAAATATAGTTGTTTAACATGGAAGTAACCCTGAGGCATGTTTACAATAAGTAGTTCACTGATTTCCACCTGGTCATAATGGCTCATGCAAGTAGGGATAGTCATAAAAATGTTGTATAATCCAGACCTCAAAAGTAGTTAAAACTGGGCTGTGGCTGTGGCTCAGTGGTAGAGTGCCTGTCTCACATGTGTTCTATCCTCAGCACCACATAAAAATAAATATATTGTGTCCATCTACAACTAAAAATAATTAAAAGAAAAAGTAGTTAAAACTTTCTGAGACTGATAAGATTTTTGTGTGGTTTAACATGGTTAAAACTATTTAGAAAATAATGGACAAAGTTGAAGTAGATGCATTCAGAACTGAGTGTTGATGAGGTAGTAAACGACAGGTATTGGATGAGGCTTAATGAATCCTGCCAAATTCACTTCATGCCTCCAGAGAATGAAAAATAAAAGGTCATCTCTTAAGAGCTAAGTATGACAGACATCAAATGGGCAGGATTTCCAGGATGTTTCTGAGGTAACAGACCAAGACTTCTTATTGATATCAAGACCTACTTACGATTTCAATTGTAAGTAATTCTGAAATTATGGAGAAATCAATTTTATTCTCATTCTATAAAAAGTGTTTTGAAACACTAATATTATTATTATATTTTGGTACTGAGGATTGAACTCAGGGGCACTCAACCACTGAGCCACATCCCCAGCCCTATTTTGTATTTTATTTAGAGACAGGGTCTCACTGAGTTGCTTAGTGCCTTGCTTTTGCAGAGGCTGGCTTCGAACTCCTGATCCTCCTGCTTCAGCCTCCCAAGCTAATGGGATTACAGGCATTTGCCACTGCGCCCAGCTTAGTTTTTGAAGATAATACAAAACAACATATTTCATATATTGCATTTTAGAAACATAATACCATTAAATATCATTAATGAGAGCATGTAAATTTTTCTTTTTCTCGTATCTCAAGATTGGAAAGAAGGTCCTGTCATCTTCATACTCTATGACTATTTTCTCCAGATTGCTTTTTGGAGGGGAGCTCATTGCTCCTCTCTTCACACAGAGCCAAGGAAGAAAGCCTCATGTAGAGTACAATATGCACCTGACTGCAGACAGGCAGCTTTAACAGACACAATAGGCATAAATTCAACCAAAGGGAGAGAAGGGAGTATTTTGCCTCCCGTTAACACAAACTCCAGTTTTTATTTGATTTATTCTTTACCTTTTAGTTCTAGGTCAAGGAGACCTTGTGGTTTTGCACAAAATGCCCTGGAGATGAATGCTTACAGTTACATGTACATGTGTGAGGTCTGGAAGGGCCATTAGCAGTCATGGAATCTGTCACTCTCCACACTTGCATGTGGAAAGAAGCAGCAGGAGGGCTTGTCACAACAGATGGCTGGGTCCCATGCCAGAGGTCAGGCTTCCCTGGGTCTGGGCAGGGACTGAGAATTTCATTTCTGTCAAGTTCCCCTGGGAGGCTGGGGCTGCTCTTGTGAGCACTGCACTTGGGGAACCAGGGATCTCATCCAGCTTCCTCATTTCAGGTGACTGTGCTGAGGCAGAACCCCAGCTGGGTTCTAGGATTGGTTTTAGCACTTAAGCACTTGTTAAGACTTTGCAGACTTGCTTAGCTTCTCTGGGCCTCAGTGTTTCTCATCTACAAAATGAGAGGAAGGGCCTTGTTCTGCCTTCCCCGTGGAGTTGTTTAATTTATAGAGTGGAAGCAATAGGGTTCCTTAGGCCTTGAGCAACAACCCTCTGATTGGGCATGGAGCCCTCAGGTGGTCTCAGGGCCACTCATTTACTCCTCTTCCCCTCTGGTTAGTGGGCCGGAGTTTACCCTTTGCCTCCTCTTTTCTCAAGAAATAAGAGAGATGCTTTCAAATTGGGGCAAGGGTGTACATCATTTTTTTCTTCTTGAATTTTTCTCAGTTTGCATTTTCCTTTTAAGTTTGTTTAAATTTCTACCTGTATTGTTTCTCCTTTCTCATGTAGAAAGTTTCTCAATGCTTCCCTTTGCAATTTCTTTCATTCTTTTTAAATTCACAAAATGTTTACCATCTGGAGATTAGACCATTCAAGTATATATTTTCTTCTACTTTTAAGTATGAATTTTTTTAACCACATGTACCCTTATTCAGCTGGAGTTATATTGGCATATGGCATGAGGTTTGAATCTCAATTCATGTTTTTTATTTTTTAAACAGCTTGCTTCTAGCACCATTTGTTGATTAATCTTTTTCCTTAATGTGAGGCTGTGCACTTAACACTTTCTAGGTATGTGTATTGTGTGGGAAAGAGATTTGAATCTAAGATCATTATTTTTTCAAATGGGGGGAAAAGAGGCTAATTTGTTTCCCCAAATTCATGGTTATTAATGAAGGAGTTAGACTAGCACCAATATCTTTGATTTCTAATATGAAATTGAAATAGTTCTTGTGTTTCCAATTCCAGGGAGGTTTGACAGCAGAAGGTTAACCTGTCACAAAGTAAATGGATGTGACCTGGGCTCTATAAAAATTACAGACTAAATTCCATGGATCCTTGTTTAAATGTGCACAAGCCTTTGGAGAATCATTGTAGGTAATCCTGACCTTTGGGGATGGGGAAAGGAACAGAATATTGCCTCTGATCAAAGGACAAACCTAGGGTATTCGATGGAAATTCTGTTGTAGAAAGGTACCTAATAATGTGCTCATATTTCCTACTGTTTGCTTATGACTAGGGATTAGTCTACTTTTCCATAGAAAAAACAAATTTTCACAGGCAGATTTTTTAAAAATAGGGAAACAGCATTCCATAGCATCCCTGATTCTTTACTTATTGTCTCTGACCATCACCCCCACTTCTGTTTTTTTTTTAACATTTAGTTTTAGTTTTCAGTGGACACAACATCTTTATTTTATTTTTATGTGGTGCTAAGGATTGAACCCAGCGTCCCGCACATGCCAGGTGAGCGCGCTACCACTTGAGCCACATCCCCAGCCCCCCCACTTCTGGTTTTTAACTTTATTTTATTAGGTGGTGCTGAGAATCGAACCCAGTGCTTCACACATGCTAGGCAAGCACTCTTATCTTCTTGATGTGTTTTTTTTTTAATTTTTTTTTATTTATATGTGACAGCAGAATGCATTACAAATCTTATTAGTCATATAGAGCACAAATTTTCATATCTCTGGTTTTATACAAAGTATATTCACACCAATTCTTGTCTTCATACATGCACTACTTTAAATAATAATGATCATCACATTCCACCAACATTTATAACTCCATGCCCTGTCTCTTCCCTTCCAACCCCCCTGCCCTATCTAGAGTTCGTCTATTCCTCCCATGCTCCCTCTCCCTACCTCACCATGACTCAGCCTCCTTATATCAAAGAAAACATTTGGCATTTGGTTATTTGGGATTGGCTAACTTCACTTAGCATTATCTTCTCTAACTCTATCCATTTACCTGCAAATGCCATGATTTTATTCACTTTTATTGCTGAGTAATATTCCATTGTGTATATATGCCACATTTTGTTTACCCATTCATCTGTTGAAGGGCATCTAGGTTGGATCCATAGTTTAGCTATTGTGAATTGTGCTGCAATAAACATTGATGTGGCTGTGTCTCTGTAGTATGCTGTTTTTAAGTCCTTTGGGTATAGACTGAGGAGTGGAATAGCTGGGTCAAGATTTCCATGGAATCTCCATACTGCTTTCCATATTGGCTGCACCAATTTGCAGTCCCACCAGCAATGTATGAGTGTGCCTTTTTCCCCCACATCCTCGCCAACAATTATTGTTTTTTGTCTTCATAATAGTTGCCATTCTGACTGGAGTGAGGTGAAATCTTAGAGTGGTTTTGATTTGCATTTCTCTGATTGATAGTGATGATGAACATTTTTTCATGTATTTGTTGATTGATTGTATATCATCTTCTGAGAAGTGTCTCTTCATGTCCTTGGCCCATTTATTCATTGGCTTATTTGTTTTTCTTTTTTTTGGTGTTTAGCTTTTTGAGTTCTTTATATACCCTAGAGATTAGTGCTCTATTTGATGTATGAGGGGTAAAAATTTGCTCCCAAGATGTAGGCTCTCTGTTCACCTCACACATTTTTTCTTTTGTTGGGAAGAAACATTTTAGTTTGAGCCCATCCCATTTATTGATTCTTGGTTTTAATTCTCGTGCTATAGGAGTCTTATTAGGACTTATAGGAGTCTTATGTGGGCCTAATCCCACATGATGGAGATTAGGGCCTACTTTTTCTTCTATTAGATGCAGGGTCTCTGGTTTTATTCCTAGGTCCCTGATCCACTTTGAGTTGAGTTTTGTGCATGTTGAGAGATAGGGGTTTAATTTCATTTGGTTGCAAAATTATTATATTTTTCTCCTTCCTTTTTTTGGATTTCCAGTTTCCCTAGCATCATTTGTTGAAGAGGCTATTTTTCTCCAATGCATGTTTTTTGCACCTTTGTCTTATATAAGATAATTGTGATTTTTGTGGGTAAGTCTCTGTGTTCTCTATTCTGTACCATGGGTCTACCAGTCAGTTTTGGTGCCAATACCATGCTGTTTTTGTTACTCTTGCTCTGTAGTATAGTTGAAGGTCTGGTATAGTGATGCCACCTGCTTCACTCTTCCTGCTATGGATTGCTTTAGCTATTCTGGGTCTCTTATTTTTCCAGATGAATTTCATGACTGCTTTTTCTATTTCTATGAGGAATGTCATTGGGATTTTGATTATAATTGCTTTAAATCTGTATAGTGCTTTTTTTTTTCTGATAACATTTTTAAAAATTTTTTTACATACATGACAATAGTGGAATGTATTACACTCATTATTACCCATTTACAGCACAAGTTTTTGTAACTCTGTATATAAAGTATGTTCATGCCAAATTATGCCATTATACATGTACTTTTTTTGCATTACAATTCTTAATACACATATATACCACAATTTTTCATATCTCTGTATATAAGTAATGCCTGACACCAACTTCAAATCTTCTTACATATATTTTGTATAATGATGACCATATAGTGCTTTTTAATATTAATACAGTTTGCTAATATTTTTTTAAAGAGAGAGAGAGAGAGAGAGAGAGAGAGAGAGAGAACAGAGAGAGAGAGAGAGAGAGAATTTTAATATTTTTATTTTTTAGTTTTCGGCGGACACAACATCTTTGTTTGTATGTGGTGCTGGGGATCGAACCCTGGCTGCATGCATGCCAGGCGAGTGTGCTACCGGTTGAGCCACATCTCCAGCCCCAGTTTGCTAATATTTTATTAAGGATTTTTGCATATATGTTTATTAGGTATATTGGTCTGTAGTATTCTTTCTATGATGTATCTTTATCTGGTTTTGGTATTGGGGTTAGACTGGCTTCTTAGAGTGTATTAGGGAGTGCTCAATTTCATATATGAGAAATTTTGGTGTTCTTTAAAACTTCACTACAACTCACCTGAGAATTCGTCTATTCCTGAGATTTTTCTTTGTTGGAAGGCTATTAATTGCTGTTTCAATTTCATTTCTTGATATTTGTCTGTTTAGGTTTTCAGTAACTTCCTGATTCAGTTTGGGCAGGTCATATGTGTCTACAAATTTGTCAATGTCTTTTGTATTTTGCAGTTTACTGGAGAATACATTTTAAAAACATCCAGGCACAGTGGTACACACCTGTAATCTTAGTGGCTGTGGAGACTGAGGCAGGAGGATCACAAGTTCAAAGCCTGCCTCAGCAACTTAGCAAGGTCCTAAGCAACTCACCAAGACCCTGTCTCTAAATAAATATTAAAAAGGACTGAGTAGTTGGACACAATGCCTTTATTTATTTTTATGTGGCTTAGTGGTAAAGTGTCCATAGGTTCAATTCCCAGCACCCTAAATAAATAAATAAATAAATAAATAAAATACTTTCTAATGATATTCTGGATTTTAGAAGTGTCTGTGGTGATATCTCCTTTTTAATCTCTAATTTTGCTTTTTTGAGTCTTCTTGCTTTTGGTTAGTTTAGCTAATGGTTTATCAATTTTTTTGAAGAATTAACTCTACATTGACCCTGTGTATTTTTTTTTTAATTCTCAATTTTATTAATTTTGGCTCTGATCTTAATTATATTCAGTCTTCTACTGATTTTGGAAATAGTTTGTTCTTCCTTTTTTAAGGCCTCAAGTTGGAGCAATAAGACCAGGTTTTCGATTGACTGGATTTTATTCCCTTTGTATTCCCATTGTAAACAGTTCATTTAGGTAGATGCCCTTTACCCATTCTGTTACACTTCCCTTCCCTCTTTTCTCAGAGTGGACTTCTATTAGGTAATTCTCACTCTGTGAACTCTCCATTAATGATTTCTTTTTCAGCCTGGTTTGGTGGCACATGCCTATAATCCCAGTGACTTGGGAGGCTGAGGCAGGAGGATCGCAAGTTGAAAGCCAGCCTCAGTAACTTAGTGAGGCCCTAAGCAACTTAGCGAGACCCTGTCTCAATATAAAAAAAAAATAAAAAAGGGCTGGGGATGTAGCTCAGTGGTTAAGTGCCCTGTGTTCAATCCCTGGTACCCCCTTTCCCCCCAAAAAAAGGAAGGAGAAAAATATAATAATTTATTTTCCAGTTAACAAAGTTCAGTTCTTCAATTGTTTATTTTTTAATGACAAAAGGCACATTCTGACATGTTTTCAGATTCTTTATAGCTTCCTTGATCTTTGTAATAGCAACCACAAACAAATACAACAGAACCTGTTCTGTAGTATGTCTCTGTTTGTATGTGACTTGGGGAGGGAAGTCAAATAGGATCTTGACAACTGAGACCTGAAGGTATTCAAAGGATTTAAGGTGTTCTTAAGAGGTTTTGCTTCACATAAAGGGCCTCTACAGAGTTGCACCTGACCAAGCCTGTGGCCTTTAGTTGGGCACTGGTATAAGGAAATACTGCTACTAAAGAAGTTTTGTGTATGAATAGTTGGGGAGGAAAGAGAGAGATGAGTAAAGGGTGAGTTGTGGAGAGCAATGAATCCAATCATGGCCTCTGACTCTCTTGTGTCTACAGTTGTGCCAGGAGCTGCCTGTGTGAAGGTAGAGATCAAGATTCCCCAGTTGTTATGGTGATGCCAGCCCAAGAAAACTTTGTACAAAGGCCAGAGTTATCAATCAAGGCCTTGAGTTCAGATACCAACTCCCAGGGATAGAGGATTCTGAGCAAAACAAGACGATCCTGATGTCTCACCAGTTCTGTATCCTTCAGATTGCCTGCTTTGCTGAAACTTTCCCACAAATAAACTTTTTTAAAAAAAATATTGTTTTTAGTTGTAGTTGGACACAATGCCTTTATTTATTTTTATGTGGTGCTGAGGATCGAACCTAGTGCCTCGTGCTAGATGAGCACTCTACCGCTGAGCCACAACCTAAAATCTATTAAACAAATGTGCTGAGCTAGCTCTGGTGCCAGTCAAGCCTCACCAGGGCTTAGCTGAATCACCTAGCACCACCTTTTATTTTCTTTGTCTTTTCTTCATCCCCTCATCACCCCACATCAGGTTCCTAAATTAACGGCTATGGCAGTCAAAGAAGGGTGAGGCTTTGACAGTTGGCATCTGAACAGGGCCCAATCAGGGACTGGACACAGGGGAACTTCTCTTCATTGATCAGATGGGGGAATGCTCCTGAGGCTATGTAGCAGTCAAAGGAAGGTGAGGAATATGACTTTATAGCTGGGTCTAAAATATGGGACAGCTAGGATCCAAAAAAAGGCATCTCTATTGTTTTCTTAGCTTTTGCTAGATTTCTCTCTCTCCTAGGCTTACATTTAAAATATAAATTGTATAGAACTTCTTTGAGACCAAAAAGAAAAAAA
This sequence comes from Marmota monax, assembly GCF_021218885.2. Classification (NCBI taxonomy): domain Eukaryota; kingdom Metazoa; phylum Chordata; class Mammalia; order Rodentia; family Sciuridae; genus Marmota; species Marmota monax. The sequence goes on along the minus strand of NW_026695210.1, from coordinate 206,381 downwards.
AAAACAACTTGTCACTTTCAAATTCAGATAGCTTCTGGCTTGGCTGGTTATCTTGTCTCCCTCTGACAGTGAGTAGAAGGGACATAATTATTGGCGGTTGTCCTCCAGTCTCACTCAGGAACTAGTTCTAAGTCTTATTGCAAGATGAACTCCTAGAACCCAATATTTTTGGAAGCATGGGGCCACTGTGCTCAGACAACAAGGTGAAGCATGTAGTGAGGGAGAGAAAAAGAGTATTAGATCACATATTTAGCCTAGCCAGCCAGATATTTAACTTGGTTAGTGATACCGCTGGTTATCCATGACGAGTCCTGCTTTCCCACATGTTGAAGTTTGAACATTAGAGAGGCACGCTGAGGCAAACATATGAAGCAGGGTTTATTTAAAAAGGGGCAACATGGACTTCTTCCGGGAGGGAGAAGGGGACCATAGCTGGTATCCTGGTATCCCAAGAGGCTAGGTGTTCTGCCCTTTTTATATGTCCTAGGATTCCTTTGTTCTGCCTTTCCCCCCTTATCTTTCTCCTTCCTGCATATGTGAGTAGGCCCAGGAATGCTTGGTGGGATGGCCGAAAGGTGGGAAATACATGGGCTAAAGGAGGAAGGGCAAGGTGGAGTAGACAAGGACACATTAACAACCTTATAGCTCTCTGTAAGGGCGGGGGGGGGCAATTCCTGGGACAGACAGGTAACCTTGGCAACAGGTTGGAGCAGGGACAGGTACTTGATAAGATCCCTCAAGGGACAGTCTCCAACTTCCCAAACTCACTCAAATTGGCCTTCTAGATCCGACCTAATTCAATTTACCTAGCTACACTGATTACCTATCTTTAAATCTGGCTTCATGAGGACAGGAATTCATTTGGAGATCCAAGTTTAAATCAACTCATATAACATGTTTTACTTATGGTTTATCTTCTTCTGTGACAAATGTACCTTTACAATGACATGAGGCCATTATAGGATTTAGAATTCTAGGACTTCCTTAAGTCCTGCCCCACTAGTGTAGGAAGAGCTGCTCCCCTTCTACTACTTTGGTAGTATTTAAGAACTACATAAAATTATAGAAAATGCTACTAATATCTCTGTATCTACCACTCAGCTTACAAAATGTAAAACTACAATAGGGGTGATATCTACCATGGAATTCTCCACAGAAAAATCCCTCCCTTTCCCATCTTAAATGTGTTTATCTTTTCAAAACACACCTTTCTGTATGCTACATTTGTATGCATCTCTCACATGCATGCCTTTTAGTCTCTCTATATATCATTTGTGTTTTCCTAGGCTTTACATATATGATATCATGTTTACATCCTTCTGGAACTAGCTTCTTCTCTTATGCATTTTTCTGTTGCTATCACCCAATCTTTGCCCCTGTGTCTCCTTTTAGTCTAGTCCATGCCATCCCATTCAGTTTACTTGCAACAGTTCCAAGACAGTGAATTAAGGCTGGTCTTAGTTTAGGTGAGTCTCAGATGCTTCCTCTGTTGTTATGAGCCTGTGGTTCTCAAACATTACTGTGCATCAGAATCCCTTGGAGGGCTGTTTAAAACACAGATGGCTGGCCTCACTCTGTGGGTTTATGAATCAGTAGATCCTAGGTGGAGCTTAAGAATTCCTAGGTAATATGATGATGCTATTTAGGGAACAAACTTTAAAAACTACTGCTCCAAGTCAAAGTCTGGGCTCAGGCTCAGTAGCACCATGTGGCCTCCAGACAACCTGGGCCATTCATGAAATTTCCTTCAAAACTATTCACTAGACCAGGATTGTTTAGTAGACATATAATGAAATCCACATATGGAACTTTCAATCTTCTAGTAGACACATTAGAAAATAAACTGGCAAAGTTTCAAAACTGTATTTTAATTAAATATATGATCATTTCAACATGTCATCAATATTAAAATTATTAATAAGATATGCTACACTATTTTTTACAACTACTGCAAATATCAAATCAGATTAGTAAAATTTCATGTTTAGTAGCTACAGATGGCTAGTGACTAAACTAATGGGCAACAGAGCTCTAAAGGCTTGTCCTCCATCTTTCTCTTTACCAAAATTATTTTAAACTTCATTTTAAACTTGTTTTTGGCCAAAGTAAAACAAGTTTAAACAGGTTTACCTTTCAATAGGGTAAGGGGCCCAAAATGAAGAAATAAAAGAGATTTGAGTCAGGATTGTTTGTGGAAACAAAATCTGCCCGTATTTCTCTTTATTGATTTCAAACAAACCCTTCTTTTAACTTTATTAAGCATCATTAAATATAACTGCAACAGGTAAGAAAAAGGTATTTTTCATAGAATATCACTTTTAGGATGATGAACATTAAAATATCAGTGTTACAATTCCCACGGGCTTCTGAATAATGAAAAACCTAAAAACAGTGAACAACAGATTCTTTCTTCTTTTCTATCTTCTTTTTATTCCTCCTAACTGCAGGATGAAATGACAAAAAATAAACAGTTACACAACATTAACCAGCACCCATGATTTTCTAAGTGTAACATTCCTATGTATATTTTCTGCATTTGTGTGCTATATATCAAGTAGAGAACACGTTTTCCTCTTAAAGTGTGCATGCTTGGATATCAGAGTGTTTGTCAAACTGATGGCTTCAATCATGTGATCATACCAACCTTGTTTCCTTTGTGCCTAACATCAAAAATTGTGTTGTATGTGTGTGTGCACGCACGTTTTGTAGTGTTTTTGTTTGAGTGGCCATTCTGGAATTTAAATAAATCTCTTAAACCTCTAGTGGTACCACAAATGGTATTCCTTTACCCTCCCAGATCCTTGGTTTCCACATGTACCCTGTGAGAAAGAGGCTGTTATAAAATACACAACTATGAAAATGCAAAAACAGAAGAGAAAAATGTTGAGCATCTAAATATGCTGAAAGACATATACCTTAAGACTTAATTATCAACTCAGTCATAAATTATGAACTGTAAGTTTCCTTTCTTTTGACTGACATAAAATATAAAAAAATTCTAGCAAAATGCATATTTAGATATTAACCATTAAATATGGTCCTACTTGAAATTCATAACTTTTGCTATTTGTTAGTAGTCACATTCTGTAAGCTGTTGCATCCTATTTAGTATAGGAAACTCCATTTAAATGGCCAAGTAATGAAGACCCCACTAGTGCCTGGCCCAGCCACTTTAGCTGCTGCTTCTGGTAAATTTCCTTAATGGATATTGGTCTCAGGTACTAAGTCTGATATATTTACCACTTGATAGTAGTCTTACAGCTAGAGTACAAACGATCCTACAAGAACAGATGAATAGCCATGAAGTACTTTTCAGAACGTACTATATTTTATATTACTAGCTACATGATTATTCTAGTAACATTCTTAGTAAGTTAAATTGAGTTTTTATGTAATTTTAAATAAACTTAATTAATTTACTAGAATTTTAAAAATTTAAAGCTGTTAGTAACAGATAAATGTCAGGATTTTTTGAGTGATACCCAAAGCTATACACAGATACCTGAATTTTCTGGGGTTGCTATCTACCAGATCAGGTTCCTATTCAAGTCCTCCTTGTTTTTCATTTTCCTTCTTATTTTCTTCCTCTGTTTTCATCTCTTTCTTAATGACAAAGTCTTCATTGTCTTCATTCAGGTGTTCATACTCATATTTAGTTATTTCTTTGGTGAAGAATAATACAAACAGTGAGATCAGATGGAAAAACTAGCCCAATTCATACCCAGCAGCAGCACCAATCATCTCCCCTCAGGAGAAGCAAGAAGAAGTAGCTAAGAAAACATGGCCAGGCACCTTCCTGCTGGTTGACATCACCCTTCCATGGCCCTCATATTTCTTCTGTTTAATCATTTTCACAGTGACATGTTCCCCTCTTCCCAGGAAATCTCCCTCCTAATGCTGCTGATTACTTCTCCTTTAGGGAAGAAAGGGTCAGAGTGATTGGGTCAGTTTGCATTTTCAATGTTTTGGTCAGAACTTTGTTGGGAAAATACTTGTTTGTCTCAAAGACAAATTCTGCAGTGAAGCCAATTGTTTCCTTAACCCCAGAACCTGTCTTTTTAACCAAGTGCTCCCAAATCATTTTTAGGCTCAACTTTCTAAGACCCTTTTCACTTTCAAAAGCTGTGAACCAAAGAGGAAGTGCACCCTTTGCTATTTCTTTTCCTCCAGGGTTCTTTCCATTTCCTCCCGAGCTCCCTCCTGAACACCTGACATTCATCTGTCTGCTGGCAAATCGCATTGACAGTCCCAACTCTTATAAAATACAGGTTGGTAAAGGACAGCATATTTTTTTTTTTAAAAAAACTGCAAAGGTTGCTTTGAATTGGGCTTCTAACCTGGCACATTCGGCCTTAATTTGGAGGAGGTCAGGACCCACCACTTCCCTACCCAAGGTCAGTGCTTTCCCATTTTGCCTCACCAGCTAGCGCCTCTGCAGCTGTGGGTCCACCATTTCCTCACCTCTCACATCGGTGATTTGTGCGGTGATCTCCTCCGCCTGTTCTTTCTCCACCACCTCTTCTGCCTGCTGTTCTGGATCCTGAATTGCTATGCTGCTTTGTGTTGTGTGCTGGGCCACTGGGATAGAGGCGGTTGTGTCCAGCTGGCTCAGACTCAATCTCAGGCTAAAGCCCAGGCCCAGGCCCAGGCCCAGGCCCAGGCCCAGGCCCAGGCCCAGGCCCTGGCCCAGGCCCAGGCCCAGGCCCTGGCCCAGGCCCAGGCCCTGGCCCTGGCCCTGGCCCAGGCCCAGGCCCAGGCCCAGGCCCTGGCTCTCGCCTTGGATCATCTGAGTCATGGCCCTCGTTCTTCGTCTCTGGGGCATCTGCATCACCTGGCGCTTATTTGAGTTGCTTAACACAGCTGAGCGGGATCGGGATCGCTGGTTCACTTGGCTGCGAAGGGACTGGAGCAGGGTATGGTAATTGTAGTAGATGTGGTGCAGAAGTGAATGATCCAGATCCAGGAACATGCACCAGAAGCCAAGCATGAGCAACTGACAGGTGTCCACTACGATATCCTGGCTCTCTGCCAGGTCCCCTCCCTCCTCCTCTGTTGGCCCAACATCCAAGTATTCCTCCGCATCCCCACCCTCCCAGGCTCTGGGTAGGATTGGGGCCTGGGCTCCCTCTTCCTCCTTGGGGCCTCCCTTGGGCTCTGGGACCTCCACCACCCCAGGCCCAGTCACCTGGGCTTTGATGGCCTCAGGTGCCATGTCACCCACATCTGGGCCCAAGTCGCGGTCCATCCCTTCACCCACTCCAACAGCCCCATCCACTCTCCCATTGGGCTTACCCGCCTGTTTTGGCCCTCTCGGGTACGTTTTCTATTCCTTGTGGCAGACATGACACCAATCGGTACCTCAACTGAGCTGCGATCGGAGTGGGGCAACTTTGACAGCAAAGATGGTGGCTGTCTAGCAGGCTGCCACAGAGGGGAGGGGAAAGAGGGGGCAAAGAAGCCTCTTTCCAAGAAGACAGCAGTCTGTGGGTGGTGCCTGACGAGGCCTCACTACTCGAAGGGCAGGGGGTCAATCCCAGGCCCCAGGAGTTGTCAACCAAGTCTGAGCCTCAGAAGATCCCCCAATAAGAATGAAAACTTCCCAACGGAAGGTGATGAGGCGGGTTCAGAACTGTCAACAAAGGGTTGCGGCCCCTTGTGACACGCTCTAAGCTCATTTGCTGAAAAGAGAAGATTGACATGCCCTATGTCCAATGAATGATCAAGGGCCTTAGTTTCTAGGACTATTGAGCATCCCGTACCTTTTCTTTGAAGCCTTAGCCTAAAGGGAAACCCTTTATGTCCACACCAGTCCTGTCCTTTTGATTTGATGATTATTGACAAAAATATAGTTGTTTAACATGGAAGTAACCCTGAGGCATGTTTACAATAAGTAGTTCACTGATTTCCACCTGGTCATAATGGCTCATGCAAGTAGGGATAGTCATAAAAATGTTGTATAATCCAGACCTCAAAAGTAGTTAAAACTGGGCTGTGGCTGTGGCTCAGTGGTAGAGTGCCTGTCTCACATGTGTTCTATCCTCAGCACCACATAAAAATAAATATATTGTGTCCATCTACAACTAAAAATAATTAAAAGAAAAAGTAGTTAAAACTTTCTGAGACTGATAAGATTTTTGTGTGGTTTAACATGGTTAAAACTATTTAGAAAATAATGGACAAAGTTGAAGTAGATGCATTCAGAACTGAGTGTTGATGAGGTAGTAAACGACAGGTATTGGATGAGGCTTAATGAATCCTGCCAAATTCACTTCATGCCTCCAGAGAATGAAAAATAAAAGGTCATCTCTTAAGAGCTAAGTATGACAGACATCAAATGGGCAGGATTTCCAGGATGTTTCTGAGGTAACAGACCAAGACTTCTTATTGATATCAAGACCTACTTACGATTTCAATTGTAAGTAATTCTGAAATTATGGAGAAATCAATTTTATTCTCATTCTATAAAAAGTGTTTTGAAACACTAATATTATTATTATATTTTGGTACTGAGGATTGAACTCAGGGGCACTCAACCACTGAGCCACATCCCCAGCCCTATTTTGTATTTTATTTAGAGACAGGGTCTCACTGAGTTGCTTAGTGCCTTGCTTTTGCAGAGGCTGGCTTCGAACTCCTGATCCTCCTGCTTCAGCCTCCCAAGCTAATGGGATTACAGGCATTTGCCACTGCGCCCAGCTTAGTTTTTGAAGATAATACAAAACAACATATTTCATATATTGCATTTTAGAAACATAATACCATTAAATATCATTAATGAGAGCATGTAAATTTTTCTTTTTCTCGTATCTCAAGATTGGAAAGAAGGTCCTGTCATCTTCATACTCTATGACTATTTTCTCCAGATTGCTTTTTGGAGGGGAGCTCATTGCTCCTCTCTTCACACAGAGCCAAGGAAGAAAGCCTCATGTAGAGTACAATATGCACCTGACTGCAGACAGGCAGCTTTAACAGACACAATAGGCATAAATTCAACCAAAGGGAGAGAAGGGAGTATTTTGCCTCCCGTTAACACAAACTCCAGTTTTTATTTGATTTATTCTTTACCTTTTAGTTCTAGGTCAAGGAGACCTTGTGGTTTTGCACAAAATGCCCTGGAGATGAATGCTTACAGTTACATGTACATGTGTGAGGTCTGGAAGGGCCATTAGCAGTCATGGAATCTGTCACTCTCCACACTTGCATGTGGAAAGAAGCAGCAGGAGGGCTTGTCACAACAGATGGCTGGGTCCCATGCCAGAGGTCAGGCTTCCCTGGGTCTGGGCAGGGACTGAGAATTTCATTTCTGTCAAGTTCCCCTGGGAGGCTGGGGCTGCTCTTGTGAGCACTGCACTTGGGGAACCAGGGATCTCATCCAGCTTCCTCATTTCAGGTGACTGTGCTGAGGCAGAACCCCAGCTGGGTTCTAGGATTGGTTTTAGCACTTAAGCACTTGTTAAGACTTTGCAGACTTGCTTAGCTTCTCTGGGCCTCAGTGTTTCTCATCTACAAAATGAGAGGAAGGGCCTTGTTCTGCCTTCCCCGTGGAGTTGTTTAATTTATAGAGTGGAAGCAATAGGGTTCCTTAGGCCTTGAGCAACAACCCTCTGATTGGGCATGGAGCCCTCAGGTGGTCTCAGGGCCACTCATTTACTCCTCTTCCCCTCTGGTTAGTGGGCCGGAGTTTACCCTTTGCCTCCTCTTTTCTCAAGAAATAAGAGAGATGCTTTCAAATTGGGGCAAGGGTGTACATCATTTTTTTCTTCTTGAATTTTTCTCAGTTTGCATTTTCCTTTTAAGTTTGTTTAAATTTCTACCTGTATTGTTTCTCCTTTCTCATGTAGAAAGTTTCTCAATGCTTCCCTTTGCAATTTCTTTCATTCTTTTTAAATTCACAAAATGTTTACCATCTGGAGATTAGACCATTCAAGTATATATTTTCTTCTACTTTTAAGTATGAATTTTTTTAACCACATGTACCCTTATTCAGCTGGAGTTATATTGGCATATGGCATGAGGTTTGAATCTCAATTCATGTTTTTTTTTTTTTAAACAGCTTGCTTCTAGCACCATTTGTTGATTAATCTTTTTCCTTAATGTGAGGCTGTGCACTTAACACTTTCTAGGTATGTGTATTGTGTGGGAAAGAGATTTGAATCTAAGATCATTATTTTTTCAAATGGGGGGAAAAGAGGCTAATTTGTTTCCCCAAATTCATGGTTATTAATGAAGGAGTTAGACTAGCACCAATATCTTTGATTTCTAATATGAAATTGAAATAGTTCTTGTGTTTCCAATTCCAGGGAGGTTTGACAGCAGAAGGTTAACCTGTCACAAAGTAAATGGATGTGACCTGGGCTCTATAAAAATTACAGACTAAATTCCATGGATCCTTGTTTAAATGTGCACAAGCCTTTGGAGAATCATTGTAGGTAATCCTGACCTTTGGGGATGGGGAAAGGAACAGAATAGTGCCTCTGATCAAAGGACAAACCTAGGGTATTCGATGGAAATTCTGTTGTAGAAAGGTACCTAATAATGTGCTCATATTTCCTACTGTTTGCTTATGACTAGGGATTAGTCTACTTTTCCATAGAAAAAACAAATTTTCACAGGCAGATTTTTTAAAAATAGGGAAACAGCATTCCATAGCATCCCTGATTCTTTACTTATTGTCTCTGACCATCACCCCCACTTCTGTTTTTTTTTTAACATTTAGTTTTAGTTTTCAGTGGACACAACATCTTTATTTTATTTTTATGTGGTGCTAAGGATTGAACCCAGCGTCCCGCACATGCCAGGTGAGCGCGCTACCACTTGAGCCACATCCCCAGCCCCCCCACTTCTGGTTTTTAACTTTATTTTATTAGGTGGTGCTGAGAATCGAACCCAGTGCTTCACACATGCTAGGCAAGCACTCTTATCTTCTTGATGTGTTTTTTTTTTTAATTTTTTTTATTTATATGTGACAGCAGAATGCATTACAAATCTTATTAGTCATATAGAGCACAAATTTTCATATCTCTGGTTTTATACAAAGTATATTCACACCAATTCTTGTCTTCATACATGCACTACTTTAAATAATAATGATCATCACATTCTACCAACATTTATAACTCCATGCCCTGTCTCTTCCCTTCCAACCCCCCTGCCCTATCTAGAGTTCGTCTATTCCTCCCATGCTCCCTCTCCCTACCTCACCATGACTCAGCCTCCTTATATCAAAGAAAACATTTGGCATTTGGTTATTTGGGATTGGCTAACTTCACTTAGCATTATCTTCTCTAACTCTATCCATTTACCTGCAAATGCCATGATTTTATTCACTTTTATTGCTGAGTAATATTCCATTGTGTATATATGCCACATTTTGTTTACCCATTCATCTGTTGAAGGGCATCTAGGTTGGATCCATAGTTTAGCTATTGTGAATTGTGCTGCAATAAACATTGATGTGGCTGTGTCTCTGTAGTATGCTGTTTTTAAGTCCTTTGGGTATAGACTGAGGAGTGGAATAGCTGGGTCAAGATTTCCATGGAATCTCCATACTGCTTTCCATATTGGCTGCACCAATTTGCAGTCCCACCAGCAATGTATGAGTGTGCCTTTTTCCCCCACATCCTCGCCAACAATTATTGTTTTTTGTCTTCATAATAGTTGCCATTCTGACTGGAGTGAGGTGAAATCTTAGAGTGGTTTTGATTTGCATTTCTCTGATTGATAGTGATGATGAACATTTTTTCATGTATTTGTTGATTGATTGTATATCATCTTCTGAGAAGTGTCTCTTCATGTCCTTGGCCCATTTATTCATTGGCTTATTTGTTTTTCTTTTTTTTGGTGTTTAGCTTTTTGAGTTCTTTATATACCCTAGAGATTAGTGCTCTATTTGATGTATGAGGGGTAAAAATTTGCTCCCAAGATGTAGGCTCTCTGTTCACCTCACACATTTTTTCTTTTGTTGGGAAGAAACTTTTTAGTTTGAGCCCATCCCATTTATTGATTCTTGGTTTTAATTCTCGTGCTATAGGAGTCTTATTAGGACTTATAGGAGTCTTATGTGGGCCTAATCCCACATGATGGAGATTAGGGCCTACTTTTTCTTCTATTAGATGCAGGGTCTCTGGTTTTATTCCTAGGTCCTTGATCCACTTTGAGTTGAGTTTTGTGCATGTTGAGAGATAGGGGTTTAATTTCATTTGGTTGCAAAATTATTATATTTTTCTCCTTCCTTTTTTTGGATTTCCAGTTTCCCTAGCATCATTTGTTGAAGAGGCTATTTTTCTCCAATGCATGTTTTTTGCACCTTTGTCTTATATAAGATAATTGTGATTTTTGTGGGTAAGTCTCTGTGTTCTCTATTCTGTACCATGGGTCTACCAGTCAGTTTTGGTGCCAATACCATGCTGTTTTTGTTACTCTTGCTCTGTAGTATAGTTGAAGGTCTGGTATAGTGATGCCACCTGCTTCACTCTTCCTGCTATGGATTGCTTTAGCTATTCTGGGTCTCTTATTTTTCCAGATGAATTTCATGACTGCTTTTTCTATTTCTATGAGGAATGTCATTGGGATTTTGATTATAATTGCTTTAAATCTGTATAGTGCTTTTTTTTTTTCTGATAACATTTTTAAAAATTTTTTTACATACATGACAATAGTGGAATGTATTACACTCATTATTACCCATTTACAGCACAAGTTTTTGTAACTCTGTATATAAAGTATGTTCATGCCAAATTATGCCATTATACATGTACTTTTTTGCATTACAATTCTTAATACACATATATACCACAATTTTTCATATCTCTGTATATAAGTAATGCCTGACACCAACTTCAAATCTTCTTACATATATTTTGTATAATGATGACCATATAGTGCTTTTTAATATTAATACAGTTTGCTAATATTTTTTTAAAGAGAGAGAGAGAGAGAGAGAGAGAGAGAGAGAGAGAGAAGAGAGAGAGAGAGAGAGAGAGAGAGAGAGAGAATTTTAATATTTTTATTTTTTAGTTTTCGGCAGACACAACATCTTTGTTTGTATGTGGTGCTGGGGATCGAACCCTGGCTGCATGCATGCCAGGCGAGCATGCTACCGGTTGAGCCACACCTCCAGCCCCAGTTTGCTAATATTTTATTAAGGATTTTTGCATATATGTTTATTAGGTATATTGGTCTGTAGTATTCTTTCTATGATGTATCTTTATCTGGTTTTGGTATTGGGGTTAGACTGGCTTCTTAGAGTGTATTAGGGAGTGCTCAATTTCATATATGAGAAATTTTGGTGTTCTTTAAAACTTCACTACAACTCACCTGAGAATTCGTCTATTCCTGAGATTTTTCTTTGTTGGAAGGCTATTAATTGCTGTTTCAATTTCATTTCTTGATATTTGTCTGTTTAGGTTTTCAGTAACTTCCTGATTCAGTTTGGGCAGTTCATATGTGTCTACAAATTTGTCAATGCCTTTTGTATTTTGCAGGTTACTGGAGAATACATTTTAAAAACATCCAGGCACACTGGTACACACCTGTAATCTTAGTGGCTGTGGAGACTGAGGCAGGAGGATCACAAGTTCAAAGCCTGCCTCAGCAACTTAGCAAGGTCCTAAGCAACTCACCAAGACCCTGTCTCTAAATAAATATTAAAAAGGACTGAGTAGTTGGACACAATGCCTTTATTTATTTTTATGTGGCTTAGTGGTAAAGTGTCCATAGGTTCAATTCCCAGCACCCTAAATAAATAAATAAATAAATAAATAAAATACTTTCTAATGATATTCTGGATTTTAGAAGTGTCTGTGGTGATATCTCCTTTTTAATCTCTAATTTTGCTTTTTTGAGTCTTCTTGCTTTTGGTTAGTTTAGCTAATGGTTTATCAATTTTTTTTGAAGAATTAACTCTACATTGACCCTGTGTATTTTTTTTTAATTCTCAATTTTATTAATTTTGGCTCTGATCTTAATTATATTCAGTCTTCTACTGATTTTGGAAATAG